>NC_133777.1:81791165-81939916 GCF_003597395.2 Chelonoidis abingdonii
TAGATCATGAAGATGTGTAAATTTAGTGTCTACCGTTTATTCAGGTAACTTTTCAGCACATCTGTAGAAAGTCTTCCTACAGTTGTCCTGCCAAAAACTGTGTGCAGGTCCAGTATTTTACCCTGCACCATTTTAATGCCGTAAGACACCTAAGTAAAGAACTCTGTTATTGGTGGCTGGTGATGGCCATCAGTTGCTATGAGGCCATAACACCCAAGTCTCTAGTCTAGACAGGCTAGTGAAGAGGACGTTTTTTCAGTTTAAAACCCTCAAAGTATTTGAATTACATCTCACAACCTTCCAGAATCTCTTTAGCAGATTGTCCTTAGGCATGTCAGTAAAAGAGAAACCTCTTGAAGGGTGACATCTCCTTCCAATATCACAGAGCGTCCTGAGTCATAAAACAATCTTTATTCTGATACACTGATGTAAAGTGTCCCTGTGCATGCCAATAATACTACACTTGTTTTCTAGTGTAAAGTGGGGGGTTGTAATTGTATTACTATGCAGCCAGATTATAAGTAGCAACGGCAATACTACCACCATTTATATTACTTTGAGACTCAGGATATTTAAACAGGTCCTGATATATAATAATGCTAATTACTACTGCACAAGCGTTTACTAAGCAAATTGCTATACTATTTCTATATTCGCTGCAAATCGAGGTAGTTAAGAGATTGTTTGAAAAAATCCAGGGACTCTTTTGGCAAAGTGACACCAAACAAGCAATGAAGCATTTCTAAATCATGAAACCCCAGTTCGTTTTCTACAGGGCAGTTATACGTAGCACATGTGTTTCAATGCAGGTAAATATAGTTCATTAGTCTGGCCTAGATAGAAGAGTTATATCTTGGGGGCTTTTTGTTTTTTTTTTTTATTCCACTTAAGCAGTTTTGGGCCTTAGTAATTTTAATCTGTCTTATGAAGTTATCTCAGAAATGAATGTTTAGATGTTGCCAGTTGCTAGTGAAGTTTATTTTAAGTTATGGTTAAGCGTTCCCTGCCACACTGGCTGAAATCATACAAAGATTTTCAATCATTTAGTAAAATTCATTTATGTTTATTTCCCTTTGGCTACTGAAGATTTTTTGTCTGAGAAGCTCATTTATCTCTGCCCTGCTCTCCCTTCCAACTGATCCTTTAACAAAGCTATAACTGTTTGACAGTCTGTGCCACTGAAATACTGTAAGTCACAAAATCAACATTAATATTCATGAATGACCAGATGAGAAGAAACAGAATGAGAAAGAGTTGTTTGAACACTTTTTTTTCTTACAGTTTAGCCACTCTGTAAGAATTATTAACAAGCACGCAAAAAGGAAATGTATGGTTTTTTAAAATAGCTCCTTAAACCTCAGTGTGAAAGATCTTCACATCAGGCTCATGCATAAGAATCTAAAATTATTAGCAAAACGCTAGGGCAAAAATTGCTAGACAAAAGTTAAGGCTCTAAGAGAATTCAAAGAATGCAAAAAACACTCCACAAAAGGTTGTTTTTCTTTTTAGCCGCTAAGGTTTTGCTATTTTATGCAACTTTCATTCACCCTGTTCTGCTTCTGAGTGATAGACATTTTTCATCCAAACAGAAATGACTTTCCAGTCATAATTGTGAATTAAAACGTCTTTACACAAACAACTCAATACTGCAAGCTAATCTTAGCTTTTATAACTAGCCTTGAGCATATTGCATACTTATGACTTCCATAAAAATAATAGAGGTTGGAAATAGTTACTACATTTCTACAGCAGCAACCTGAAGCTCCAATTCTATATATTACTCTTGCTGACAAAATAAGTGCCACTTGGGATACTTTATTTTTGCACAGCTTCAATAGTTTGCCATTAGTTAGATTTCTCACTAAAATCACTTACCCCTAATATAAAGATATTTAAGTGTGTTTGCCTTCTGTTTCTGCGCTAAAAACAGAGGCTGTTATGGAAGAAACTGAAATATAAACCGTCTAGACAAATTAAGATTGTCAGATGTTACTCCGCCTGGAATTTGTTTCATGATATGTACATACTGTTACTAGTTTACCATGATTTCTTTCCCAAATAGAAGACAGTTTTGTATTTTAATGCAACACACGGTTCTCAACTATAATGAAAGCTTTCCACACCCAGTTCTAAAATATTTTTTAAGGATAAAAAACATTTCAATTCTGCATTGATTGGCCTAAAACAAACATTTCCAGAAAACTGATATCTGGCAGAGCAACGTGTCTCAGTAAATGTATGTTCTTAGAGAATTACGGTATTTTTCACTGTTTGATCTCCCACTTCAAGAGGGTCAGTGGTATTTATACATCGAAGAGTCTAGAAAACCAAGCTGACTCACTAGGTGACCACAAATGCAGGCAGGCCTATTGGACTGACTTCTCTGGCTGCTCTTCTTCATGAACAGAGTGGTTATTCAGATTCCAATAGCACCCACAGGTCAAATGGTTCAGGGCCCGAGTCCTGCCCCAAAGAGACTCTGCTCACAGAATGTCACATGCACAAATTATAACATTCTTTTTTTAAGAAGGGCTTCAAACTGTAGGGAATGTCATGTTAAGCCCCTTTGCCTGAGATCACAACAGGAGATACTGGATCTGGCCCAAGAGAGATGGTAAAAGCACTTGTAAAAAAATGGCGTTTTTACTGGTTCAAGACCAGTCTCTGCAACCCACCAAGGACTAAAGTCTCTTAAAGTTGAAAAATCTACATTTCCAAAATGGCTATCAGCTTGGCCCAGGGCAAGACACCAAAAACTCCTAATACTAGCGAATCTATTCATAGAAAAGTGTCTTTTAACCCCAGGCAGTAGTTGGTTGGCTTATGCCTTAAAGCACGAATTATTATATTCCTTAGGTTTTTAAAACATTTCTGTTTAGTGTTTTCATTGCCCATAACAAATCTAGTTCTTTTAACTACTGCTAAGATCTTGGACTCATGTCCAGGTGGCAGCAATATTCCTCGATAAGTTAATTTGTTCTTTCAATTTCTTGGGTGTCCTTTGTCTGTTACGAGAGAGGATATGAAACACAGAAAGAGTTCTGAGAAGGAAAGACACCACCAAATCTTAGAATGTAGGTGGCATATCACATTTCATTGCCATTGTAAAATATTCAAAAGCTCAGCAGACATTCTGTACATGGAAGGCATCCAAGTATGAATGGACTCCGAGCACCTTAGAAGCTTCAAGTATGACCTCTAAAAATGAGCTGAATATGAATATTTAAGAGAAAAGTCACAGGAGATAAGCTTACATGAGGCTGACAGGTCTGTCCATCTTCTCCCCCCCGCCCCGAATTTACTCTCTATTACAGCCTAGCAGAAAACAAATACTTAAACTTTAACCACCCCGCTATGTCTAGTAAACTACCACTGACTAGTAATTCTTCTAAAAATCACTGCAAATCCGTTTGCAAGCTTTTCCCAAGTATACAGTAAAGCATTCTTGTTTTTTCTGAGTGCTTCCCAAGTTTAACACTTGACTAAAACTTAATTTAAACACATTAAGAACTGAAACTATCAAATCTCCTCTGTCTGGTAGGTATGCTACTAGCAGTTCTCATTTATTCTGTGTCTTGAGAGCCACCTGGTGGAAAGCCAACTAAAGAAATATCCTCTGAAAGTTACACAAGAAGTAAGAACTTTTAGGAATACGTTTAAAGAATCCACTTTTCTGAAAGACACGAGAGAACCACCAAGCATCAGGATGTAGCGTGTACAGGTACCTCCCTGTCACCAGGGGTGTGTTAAGTGTGATCTGCAGTGCGTTATACCGTGTTGGATGGTAATGTCATCATTTTGCAAGACTGTTCAGATAACTAAATAAATTAAGGTGCAGGTGCCCATCCTGTGCTTGACATAATTACACACAATACAACAGTCTGCAGTAAAGTCTGAAAGGGCTGTCATTGCATTTGAAACCAAAACACCATCCCTCCAGCCTCAATGGACCCCCAACCTCCGTAAAAGGTGAGGAGCGGGGAAAAGAAGCTGTTGGCAACAGGCGCTGAAAGTTTAGACCAAACTTAGGTTCTGAAGAGCACGGGGGAGCGAGTTCCCAAAGTAGCTGCAGTTCCAAATGATTTAGGACTTTATTAATTAAAACCAATACCTGATTTTGACCAGAACCATTGAGGCAGATCCTAGAGCACTTGCAGAGTGGCTCATGCGTAGGAAACTCATGCTGGCAATAAGAGGACACCGAAGTCCTGCTTAGTTTCAGCTTCCAAGTGGTCCCTTGAATGCATTGCCTAAAAAGAGCACATTACAGGAATCCCAATCTCAAAATAACAAAGTGAATGGATACGCGTGATAAGGTCCCTCACTGAAAGAGAAGCCATTTCTTTTTGTTAACATCTGAGCTATCTTAGTCCTCAAGGACAAACCAGATCTACCAGCACATTCTCAGTTACGTGTGTGTGTGTGTGTGTGTGTGTGCGTGTGGTGGGCACATGCGCACGGGACCACAAAGGCCATACCACTCCCTTGTAAGACTGCCCTATAATATCTATATAAAGAGCGGTGCACTGATTTAAACAAAATCAATTTAAGAATCACACTGTTGGTAAACCTGATGCGGACAGCCCAAATTCATGCAAACTCTACGTGTCTTCCTCCCACTGCGCTAGTAATTTCCTCTGTCTGTCTTGATTGAGTGGTAGCCAATCTAGCCTTCATCCAAATACCAACCTTAGATAGTCCCTCGGTTGTCTGTTTTCCACTATCCATGGGTCATGTGACTATTTATCTACACATCAGCAATTTAATTTTTTTAAAATACCTGTCACCATTCTCAAGTGATTGCTCAATTCCATTCCAGTTAGGTGTGTGTGCGCCGCGTGCAACGTTCGTCGGACGACTTTTTACCTAGCAACACTCAGCAGGTCGGCTGGGCGCCCCCTGGAGTGGTGCCAACTATCACGGACTGATTATACCCCAGCCAACCCTGCCCACCTTCAGTTCCTTCCTACCACCCATGTCGGGTGTTGGAACACAGTGGATTGCGGCTTAGCTGACCTCCCTCCGCTAGCTATCATAGTTCTCATTGTTACTGTGTACATAGTGTTGTTCTGGGAGATATTTAAGTTAGTGAAGTCTTAGTATAAGTTAGTTTAGTATTCTAGTTAGCGGGGCTTTGGGTGTAGCCTTCCCCGCACCCCAGGTGCCATGCCTGGCTCACGGGCTCAAACGTGCTTGGCTGTCACAAGGGGCCGATGCCAGCTGGAGACCCAACAACTCCTGTTTGAAGTGTGCCTTCGGGAATCGCACTTAACACTAAGTGCTCTTGCAAGGCTTTCAAGCCATGAACTAAAAGGAGCAGGACATCAGGACTGAAAGACTCCTCATGGAGGCAACCCTGACACGCCACCACCTCGGCACTGAGCGCTGGTCAGTCAGTGAGCGAAGTGCCCCTCGGTACGGATCGCACGCGTACGCCTAAAGACTCTCGGGCACGCGCACCACCGACGCCGAAGTCGCGTCGCACGTTGCTCCCTCTTCCTGAAGTCGAAGAAGGCCAAGACTCCTGCTGCTTTGGCACCGCCCACGCACGCCATGAGGTGCGCCCAGATGCGGACCGCCGGCACCTGATACCGCCGTGGCACAACTAAATCGGCACCGTTTGATTCCGGTCCACAAGGGCCATCGAGTCCCGGCACTGATAGCTCCCCGGGCGCATACTGCGGTACAGAGCTCACCATGCCATCACGCCAGAGGGTTTCAGTGCGGACAGACTAATCGCCTTAACGGACTCAGCACTGCTCCAACCCCAGCCACTGGTCCAGTAATTCCAATCTGCTGGGCAAGCAACCCCGACTAACACACATCCATCGGCACAGCGGACGGGCACCGCTCAGATCGCGGTCCCACAGACACTCCAGGTTGAGAACGACACTCTCGCTCTCGACTGGCGCTCGCAGTCCAGCACCTTCCTAACACGGCACCAGTCAGACGCGCGGCACTGGTCGGACTCCACGCTCTACCACTTCACTATTCGCGCACTGCTGCGGTTTCGGCACCGATCCACGCAGCATACTCCGGAGCCGTTCACAGCCGCAGGGGACTCGAGATCTCGGTCGAACCTCCGGCACCGGTGGTCCGGTCCCGTCTCGATCCCATACTGTTACGAATAGCCGCACCGGTCCCGTTAAAGAGGGGAGTGAGTCCGTTCAGAACCTCAGCCAAGGTTTCTCTGCTTCTCCATGGCCATCCAGGGCAAGAGTTCGGTGTCCCTCTCACGTGGACATTATTGACGAACAGGACGCAAGATACGGAGGTTCTACCGGGGTTCTTCAGGAGGTCCAGTCTCAGGACGGGAACCTCACCAGCGTCTTTTGGACACCCTGGGCGTACCATCAAGGCCCAAGGGTGCTCCATGTACCGACCGCTCTGCTCCTCAGAGATCGAGCCTCACAGGCCACCATTAGCCATCCCCCTCCAGCTGGGACAGAGGAGCAGATGATCCACTCCACCAGGTTCCCGCGTACCATGGAGCAGGGAACCAACCCAGAAGCAAGAGGCCATTCAGGACCACCCTCACCCCGGCGTTCGTCCTCTCCTCTCCCAGAGTGGCGGTGGTAGGGACTTCATCATCAGGCCCCCGCCGATAGACCTCAGAGCCCATCAAGACCTCTCTAGGAGGGTAGCGCTCCAACATCAATCTTCCAGTAGAGGAAGTCCCAGAGGTCGACGGACCCAGTTTTGAGCATCCTGTCGGTGGATACCCACTAGGGTGGTTTTGCCTTTCATCAAGGCCATCCAGCCACTGGCGAACACCTTATTGACAGTCCCAGCCTCCATCCCCCTAGCGGCAAAAAGGATGTCAAGAAGGGAAATTCATTACCCTCCGGGGGTACGAATACCTATATGTCCATTCCTCCTCCCTCCGCATTATTGTGTCCAATCAGTCAACGAAAGGGAACCACTGTGGCCAACAGGCACCAGTCCCCAAATGAAAGGAGGCTTAGGCAAATGGACCTTACTGAGGCCGCAAGGTATATTCAGCAGGCGCCCTGTCAGCTCCGTGGTGGCCAACAAGCAGGCTCTTCTGACGCGTTATAATTATCAACACCTGGGAGGAGGTGGTAGATTCACAGAACTACTACCGCCGACTTCTCGCCAGGATTTTGCGCATTCCTTGAAGAAGGGAACAAGGTGGGCTAGAACCTCCCTCCAGTTTCTCTCAATGCGGCCGAGCTTGGCAGCCAGAAACTCTGCCCTCAGGTATCACCATGAGGGTATCTCAGGCTACAGGTCTCCGCAACTGCCACCCGAGCTCCGTATACCACCAGTCCAGACTACCTTTGATAGCAAGGTCTGTTCTCTGAAAAGACCGACCAGGTTGCAAGAGTTTTAAAGACAAACAGGGTCATCATGCGCTCGTTGGACATGCTACTGTCACCCAACGAGACCGCTTCTGGCTCAACCCCACAGCCGTACTTTGCTGCCCCACACAGCGACAGACTTCAACAGAAGCGCGGGCGGGATGGCACGTAGACGCACGTCCGGGCCCCAAGGGGGTCAAAACACCGCCCCAAAGCATCTCCGGGGCCTAAGTCTACCTTTGGAAGGTACGCACGAGGACGGCCGTCCCATGTTTCGAACAGGATCTTTCTCCTCCCTTCTCAACCGCCTCTCTACTCCTCCTGGGGTGGTTCCCAATTGACTTCAGACATCTCGTCTACGCACGGTGAATAAAGAAATATACCACCTCCAATTTGTTTCAACACCCACTTCCACTCCCAACCCGAGTCCCTCTTCAGGGACCCCTCTCCGAGCAAGTCCTCTTACAAGAGGGGCAGTCTCTCCTCGCTGCAGGAGCAATATAGAGGACATACCAAGACGAGAAGGGAAAAGGGTTTTACTCCCGCTACTTTCTAATCCCCAGTCCAGGGAGGCCCTCAGGTCTATCAGACCTGCGAGGCCTCAACAAGTTTATGGTCAAGTTGAAGTTCCACATGGGTCTCCCTGGGACTAGTCTACCCGTCCTTGGACTGCCTGGTTGCTGTTTCGACATGAGGACGCATTATCTTCACATCGCCATCTTCCCTCACACAGGAGGTATCTTCGCCTTGTAAGCCCAATCACCAGCACTTCCAATTCAATGGTCGCCCCTTGGCCTCTCCACACGGCCCAAGGTGTTTACAAGGTATGGCCGTCGTCGCCGCCGCCCACCTCGCCGCAGCAGATACATGTATTCCCGTATCTGGACGACTGGGCTCACCAAAGGAACTCCCCATACTCAGGTCAAACAGCATGCGGACATAATCACGACCTATTCTCCCAGTTGGGGTGTCTCTCAATGCGGAAAAGTCCAACACTGTTGCCCACACAAAGGCTGGACTTCATAGGGGCAATCGCTGGACTTCCACTCGAGCACGCGCCCTACCTACCTCAGCCACATTTCCAGACGATAAGCGATCATTCGAGGTCTGCAGAAACTCCGCGACCACCTGCTCGCCGTGTCTGAGCCTCTAGGCCACATGGCCACTTGACTTTGTGACACAAATATGCCAGGACTCCGCCTCCGGCCCCTTCAAACGTGGCTCAATTCGTCTAACCGTGCCGGGCAGGGACCCAATAGACATTCTTTGGGTGACCACTCCCCGAGCACTTACCTCCCTCAAACTGTGTGGCTAACTCCCTCCTGGTGTTGCACAGCTACTGTCATCCACCACAGCCCTTGCTGTCCCTGATGACAGATGCTGTCATCTCTCGGCTGGGGGGCTCACCTCGGTCACCTTACGTTACCGCAGGCCTTTGATCATCGCAGGAGCTGACGTCCAATAAACGTTCCGAGGAGTCTGAGAGCGTCTGCCTCGCGTGCCAGGCGTTTCCAGAACATCTTCATGGCCGTTGTGCTCTCAGTGTTACAGAACACACGCCATCGTATTATATCAACAAAACAGGGAGGACTGCTCTTCTCCCCTGTGTCAAGAGACCATTCGACACTGGGACGTTCTGCATAGCCAACACTTCCCAATAAGGAAACCTGTAGGTCCTTTCTCCCAGGGGTTCGAACACTCTGGCGGATCAGCTGAGCAGATTCCTTCCTCTGTCCAATGCTCGATAAGACCAGATGTTATCATTCGATCTTCAGAGGTGGGGTTTTCCCCTCCATGACCTGTTTGCCTCTCCACGAACAGAAATGCCCAAGCGTTCTGCTCCTTCCAGGTCTTCACCGGGATCGATCCGGGACACACTCCTCATGTTGTGGAGGCACAACGCTCTATGCCTTCCCACCCTTCCCCTGTAGTTCACAATGGTCCATAAAACCCGCAGGGACAGAGTGCATCTAATCCTGATTGGTCAGCATGGCTCCAGACAGCGATGGTACACCACACTGTCAACCTGTCTGATGGCAGCCCAGTTACCCTGCCACTCCTTCCAGACGCTCACTAACGCAGGACCCGGCATCTTCGCCACCCAGATCCTGCAGGCCTTCACCTCACGGCATGCTCTGCATGGCTGACAGATCGCGATTCTGCTGTTCGCTCGGTATTAAAAAAAGCATAGTTCTCCTAAGTAGCCAGAAAGCCTTCACTCGGTCAATGTTACGCTGGCCAAGTGGAAACGTTTCTCCCTGCTCGGTGTACAACGCAGAATGTTACTCCTTCTGAGGTCTCATCCCGTGTTTGGACACCTTCGGTCTTTAAGCAACAGGGCCTGGCTTCTTCTCTGAGGGTGCACTTGGTGCTAATCTCCACATTCCATCCTGGAGGAAAGTGGCACTCCGTGTTTCCCACCCCTTAGTACTAGATTTCTTTAAGGTCTGGAGCGCCTCTACCCCCAGTACGCCACCCTGCCCCACCTCGGACCTCACCTAGTCCTAGCAGACTTATCATCCTCAATTGACCTCATTGGCGACTTGCTACTCCTGTACTGTTGTGGAAGACAGTCTTCCTAGTGGCCATTACATCGGCCAGAAGGGTCTCCGAACTTCGAGCGCTTACGGTGGACCCACCGTATACTGTCTTTCACAAGGACAAGGTACAGTTGCGACCTCATCCAGTGTTCCTCCCTCAGGTAGTGTCGGCCTTCCATACCAACCAGGACATCTTCCTCCCGGTCTTCTTTCTGAAGCCTCATTCTTCTTGACGGGAGCAGCAGTTACACTCCTTAGATGTCCGTAGGGCGCTCACTTTTTATACGGAGTGGACAAAGCCTTTCCAGAAATCGCCCCAGCTGTTCGTGGCAGTCGCTGAACGGATGAAAGATCTACCAGTCTCCTCCCAGAGGATCTCTTCTTGGGTAACGGCGTGCATACGCACATGCTATGACCTGGCTCATGTCCCTTCGGGCCATCTCACTGCGCATTCTACCAGAGCTCAGGCTTCATCAGCTGCCTTCCTGGCCCACGTGCCTATCCAGGAGATATGTTGCGCAGCGACCTGGTCATCGGTCCACATCTTTGCTTCGCACTATGCTCTGGTCCAACAGTCTAGAGATGATGCAGCCTTTGCTCAGCGGTTCTGCACGCTGCCACATGTCACTCCGACACCTCCGCCTAGGTAAGGCTTGGGAATCACCTAACTGAAATGGATATGAGCAATCACTCGAAGAAGAAAGATGGTTACTCACCTTTGTAACTGTTGTTCTTCGAGATGTGTTGCTCATATCCATTCCAAACCCACCCTCCTTCCCCACTGTCGGAGTAGCTGGCAAGAAGGAACTGAAGGGTGGCCTGGTCGGCTGGGGTATATATCCGATGCCATAGCGGCGCCACTCCAGGGGGCGCCCAGCCGACCCGCCGAGTGTTGCTAGGGTAAAAAGTCTTCCGACGAACATGCACGCAGTGCACGCACACCTAACTGGAATGGATATGAGCAACACATCTCAAAGAACAACAGTTACAAAGGTGAGTAACCGTCTTTTTACTATCTCCATTTAATCTCTCTCCTCTTCTGTGAGCTGCCTTTCAAAGTGGTTACTATTTAAAAAAAAGTCAAATCTGGTTTTTTTGAGTCACTTAGAAGTTCTGACTTCCATAGTTCTCAAAAAACATTCTTCCAATCCTATTTTGCATCGTCAAGTAATCAAGATATCACCACCCTATCTTATTTTAAGTCCTTTAGATTTCTCTCTAAGACACGTACAACCTCATAATTTTGTGCTTTATGAAAACACAGAATTTCCTGCAATTTCCCATAACTTTCTCAAACAAGCAGCAACAATAGAACTCCCCAGAGGTAAGTTTCCCCATAATTTTCTCCTGGTGCTGAATTAACATGCAGAATGAATCAGAACTTCAATGATTTAAATTACAACCTTAAAGCTGACCAGTTGCACTGATGTGATTGTCTTTACTTAAACATCTGTACTGCCATTCAAGTCCCACCTAAAGTTGTAAGCCTTTTGAAAGCGAATGATTTAATCTGTTACTTGTCTTGGTACCCATTAGGTGATTTAGTATGCACGTAAATGCATGCAATTATCTGCCAGTTCATGACTACTATCTAGGACACGCAACTGTGCTAATTATTGAACATTTACAGATGAATGATAAACCATGACAATTTTTGTAGAAACATTAAACAAAAGCTTCTTCCTGAGCAGGTTACCAATCCCTGGAATCATATTATGCAAAAAAAATTAGCTCCTTGCACTGAACATTCTCTGCAATTTTTTCTGACTACCAGGCATGGGATCAAAATCACTTTTTCAGACCATATGAATGCTATTCCTCATCCCCCCAAAAGTCAAAAGCATTACTACATGCTACAGATTCAATCTGGGCCAAATGCATGGAAATTTCAGAAGTGTCATGGAATATTTGAGTGAGGGGTGAAAAGCAGTAGGAAGAAGAGATTTTTCCATCCCTCTAGTTTTTAGTATTGCTAAAAACAAACCTAAGCTGGAGTTATAAACAGAAGGACGTCATTTGTTAAGGAGGAGGCCCTGCCTAAAAAAGCATGATCTCAGAGACACTGCAGTCTTTGGAAATATCAGAATGCTGGAGAATTATGCCCCTTTCATCTCCCCTCATGAGGAATTTGATTTTAAAATTACCTGAGTTAATCAGCTAAACACAAGTTCATTTTTCTAAGGTACTTCATAGAAGCTCACAATGTCTGATTTCAGGGTTTGTGGTTTACGCAGATTGTTCCCTAAATTTTAGCTATTTCTGGCTATTGGTCATTTCTTTTACAAAAATGTATCTTAATCCCCAGGAGAACGTCAAACTTGGAACCTTAAACTATCTGGTTTATGTACAGGCTTTCACAGAAAGCTACTTTCCCTCACAGGGGATCTGGGTGAAATAGATTGTGATCATTTCTGGCAGGCAGGTCCCAGAGCAATGAGGTAGCTGCTCCTTGGCCTGGAGGGCACTCACATGAAGGGTACAGGGCAAAATCCTGCCCTTTTTCCCTTTTAACATCTATAAAATCCTCGAGAGTTTGCCCAGTGCCACAGCATCTAGTGTCAATAACATGCTTAAGCCACAAAGCTCAAACATTTCCTGGACTGCTGTGACCGATCCTATTAAGCAGAGGTTACGGTGCTTGACTGAAGGACACGTGGAGACGCTTAACAGGTCCCCGCACAGCGGAAAAGATCACGACCCCGCACCACTGCAGGGTTCCACCTTGACTGCAGAGACACCACATAAAGCCTGTGCCGTTTTCACACAGGCAGGGCCACCTGCCAGCCCGCAGCTTCAGCCGGGCACGTCTGAGGTCCGACTCGGCAGGCGCTTTCCACCGCCAAGGCAGCTGCTGCAGCCAGACCTCCGACAGCTCTGCCGAGGATGCGCGAGCCCGGCCCGGGCCCGCCGGGCTCTCTAGGAGCAGCGCTAGGTTCGCGCCCCCACCCCGGGACAGGAGTGAAAAGCAACGGGCATTAATTCGGCGTGGGTGGGAGGAGCCGGAGCGCGGACCCGGCGAGGGGAGGAGGCGCTGTCAGCAGCCCCACGCCGCCCGCCCTCCGAGCCAGCGGGCAGCTCCGGGCGACAGGCAGAGCCACAGGCTGGGGGCAGGGGAACCCAGTACTCGGGGGGGGACAGAGCTCTGCTCCCTCTGCCCCCCCGGAACGTTACTCACTTTTAACCAGCTCCTCCCCGGCAAAGGTGGCAGCGCAGCTGGTTATCAGCGCACAAGGACCCGCCACCGCCATCGCTCCCCCCCGGCTGCCCGGACCTTCCGCTTCCTCCCAAAGCCCCGCCCCTTCCGGCCTGGTGAATGGTACCATCCGGGCAGGGAAGAGGCAGCACAGCGGACTGAATGACCTTCTCCGTGGAGGGGGTGGCCCAGGTGGGAGGGGCGGGGTATCGCTGGTAGGTGTGGTCCTCCTGGCGGGTGTCCAGAAGTTCTCGCCCGCGCCAGCCACATGGAATGTTCCTCCCCCGGCAGCGGGTGGTACAGTCCGGCCGGCGCGTCCCGTTGCTAGGGCACGGTCACGTGCACCCCCATGCCCCCCGGAGCGGGACGCGGGACCGGTGGCCGCGGGCGCCGATTAATCGGAAGCTGCCATGGCCGATGTGGTCGGGACGGGAGAGAACATAGGAGCCATTTTGTTCCAGGTAGCTCACAACTGACCGATTCCCCCCTCCCCTCCCAGAGGTCTCAGGGGGGCTCAGCTGCCCCCTTCCCATGAGCCTTTGTGCCTTTGCCCCTGGCCAAACTCCCGTGAGCCTCTGAGTGTCCAGCCAGTCCCCACCCCCCGGTGACTGGGAGGCCAGATGGGTCATAGCTGGGGGCAGCCCAGGCTCTGTGGTTGGGCCGCAGCGCTAAAGGGGGTGGGTAGAGGGTGGGGGACACTGGGGCAGGCAGCCAGGCCCCCATGGCGGCTGGGCAGTGGGTACCCCTGGGTGAGGAGCTACGGATGGTGCCGAGCCTGAGCTCGGGAGCTGTGTGGGTGGGCACCACAGCATGAGGAAGTCTGAGCCCCCGGTGATGGCTTCACCAAATGGCAAGCAGATGGTGAAGTGAGGGCAGTGGTTCTTAAACTTCATCGCACCATGACCCCATTCTGATAACAAAAATTGCTACACAACCCGGGGGGGGGGCGGTGAGGGGGACTGAAACCTGAGCCTGCCAAGACCTGCTGTCCTGGGGGGCCTGTGACCTAAGCCCTGCCACCCAGGGCTGTAGCCCTCAAACTAAGTGTAAATTAGCACTTGCAAGCTGTTGTTGCTATTGGAAAGAAATCAGTCATAATAAACAAAACTTTATACAAGCTGTAAGTGGCAACACAGTTGCTCTGTAATTTAGGTTGTAATATAGTTTAATGCATATTCTTCACGGATCTCAAAGACTTTACAGACTGAGAATATGATCTGCTCAAATTGAAGTCATTTGAAAACTTCCACTCATTGCAGTGGAGGTAAACTATGTAGATGGCTGAAAGGAAATCATTAAAGGGATCACCCCAACTACCCACTGAGTTGATGGTAGCATTGAGAACGTTGTTGGTGAGGCATATTCAGTCAAACCTGGGCCCCGCTGCAAGACTCTTTGATTGGACTCTGGACTGAAAGGTACAAGAGGTAGTTTACAATCTTATCCATGTCATCTTTCCCAAGCTGATCTCCTGTAATGGCCAGGCATTCCCTGGGAGACAGCAGGGAATGTACTCACAGAGGATGAGTTTATGAAAAGAAATACTGGCACAGTGGATGATGATTTGCTGGTAAACAGCAGGTAAGGACCTGTGTTATGAAACCAGTCTGGACAAAGGAGTCAAGGGAGGGATTCTGGTATCCCAGAGGATTCAAATTGTAATTACTTCACACAGCCACCTGTGCTCTAAACTCTGTGGCACAGGAATATGGGTAAAAAATATAACCTAAAATTTCAAATGGTCTCTGATGGGATGGGGTTGCCCGTGGCCTCAGGTTTAGGAACATTATCTGATCTGGCACTGACTTAGAACTCAAAGACCTAACTCAGTAGGGGGATGGTACCCTGCCCATGTAGAGGGAATGAGTTCATTTCATAGGTCTTTTCCATTTCTGAGTACGTTGATCCAGTACAATTCCTCAAGAATTATTTTTCCCTTTGTGGTGCTTATAATAATGTATATTATTATAAGGATAGAAAATAGAATGCACTTATCCATGGTGGCTGCACTAGCTATCATTCGGCTGCTAGGTGAAATTCAAGGGACTGGTTAACCAGGTTTCAGAGGAGGGGATGTGGGCCCTGCTATGAATAATGGGATGGAATCATGGGGGTCTATGGCACAGTGAAGAATGAGGAAAATTGTTGTCCTTCAGACACGTAAAATATAAGGGGATATTTTTTCTTTTTCTCCTTCAAGATTAAGATTCTATTTCTGTGAGGTAGGCAGGGTGAAAGGACTGCACCTTGAGTCATGAATGTCACAGCAAGTTGGCTGGGGTATTTGCACACACAGGAGGGAATGTGGATGGTCTGGGGAAACTTAGTTATATAAACCTGTGTTATAATGTGTAGGAATATATATATAAATCGTATATGTATAACAATGTATATATCTTTGACATTTTGCTTTTATGTTATCTGTGTAATTGTTTGTCTTGTCTATTTAGATTTATAAGTTCAGGCAAAGACTGGCTCTTCTTAAATGTTAGGAAACTTCTTAGCATAATGGGGCTTTGACTCTAGTTGGAATCATTTAGTGTTACCACAGTACACATAATCATAATCAGTGACAAAGACCTATGTGCTCTTGATATAAGGTACTTCAATGACTGCCTCTGCCTTTCAGACCTTTTGCAGCACCTGCATGCCTCCAGAACTGTGCCAAGAGTGATGCTTGAATGGAATGGGGTCAAGGCCTCACTTGGTAGGAGGTCCTCACTTCTGAATCTCTCTCTCTCAGGTGGCATTGTAAGATGTTGTCCAGGTTTTTGCACTAGCTGTCCGCTTCAGAAGTCCATGGCAAGATTTCTCTGTGTCTGCTATAAAATTGCAGGACTGCAGGGGCTTACAAGGGTATTTGTGTCCTCTATTTAGGACATGTTTTTGCTTTGAATAGAAACCATGTGAAGTACACCATATGTTTTGGTAGTGTGTGCGCATTATTCATATAACAACATAATTTTGTAGGTTCAAGAAGACCTTCACCACCTTAAGGACAAACTGACAAGCATCAACCTTGAACAACACGGAGAGGGTGTGGATGTTCATGTTCTTGAAACAGCCATTGAAAGAACTGAAATTGGGCTGAGAGTAAGTTGATCCACAGTTCAAACAGAACAGGAAGAACTTGCCAGTAGTGAAGTATTTGTCAGTAATTCATTGTAAATTCATTCTAGTTACCTCTGTCTGTGTTCTATTTCTGAATAGCAAGCAACAAAATGCACCAAGCATTGTATTTCAAAGCCATGATTGCACTTTTTGGATGGTCAAAGTCAACAAGCCTTGTGGCTTATGAAGTTATCCAAGATGTGCTATAATTACCCATAAATGTCCAACCTGTCATTCCTTTTCAAGTAATTACGAGAACCAGACTGTTAAGTTAATTGATCCAAGTGTACACACTGAGTGTCCCTAACTCCACTGTAATAATCTAAACTTAATTTTTTTTTCTCTAACAGAAACATGCTGAGAATTATTTAAATGCCATAAATAGAAGTGTGTTGACTATTCCCTATACTGATGAAAAAGAAGTATATTTAGAACAGCCCCCCAAATTGTAAGTAAAAATGAAAATGGTTTTGTTGTGGAAACTAATGCATTTAAATACTGTAAAAAGTTAACTTTCACATTCAGATGGGGCACCCAAAGAGTGGAATTTATATATTCCTACCAATGGAGGGAGACAGGAAAAAAACTTTATAATGTCAGACTCCTCTAAAGGGAATGGAAGCAGCTGAGTATGTAAGCCATCAATTGAAACACTTAACCTGGATGAAGTTAATAGATAAGTGCTCTCTCCTAATTCCAGAATCACATGTCTGGAGAAATATCTTGCATTGTTAAAATTGTATTGATTCATGGATTGCTCTTCTGTATTACATAAAATGTTGAAGAAGAATATAAAAACAAAATGCAGTTCCACATAGGTATATCAAGCTTTTCTGCTAACTCGCATAACTACTATTTTTTCTGTTTACATGAATTTTAGTAAAACTACAGTAGCCAACCAGATGGAGGCAGTACAAGATTTATAGGTAAAACAAAAGTAAGTCTTGTAACTTTTATTATTTCTGTTTCTTTCTAAAGTAGGAAGCTTCCTATTGGTGCTGCTCAGAAGCAGTTTATTTTTCCACGGGTGCCTGTTAAGCCTCTGACTACGCAGCTGTGCGGCAGATCAGCACCACGTATTTCTCCAGGTTTGCAGGTCTGAAATAACTGATTGCTACTTTAACAAATAGTCTACAACATTCACTTTGGGTCTAAGGTCAAAAAGCTTACCAAGAATGCCTTGGGTCTGAGTCAGTGAAATATATGAAATTACTTAGCAAATACTGCTGTAATTAACATTCTTTTAGCCCTCCTGTTCCAAACTCCACAGAGTCACTTTAGGCCAGCACAGCCATTTGGTGGCTCAGGGTTTTAGAAAATTCTCAGAAGAAAGAGCACACCTCAGAGATGGGAGGTCCTTTTTCTGTCTTCAGAGCAAGGTAAGATCTTGGCCATAGAGAAGTTCAAACCCCTCAGGGAAGCCTTTCAAAAGAGGCTGTTCAAGGCCAAGAAGAAGCCTACTGCCTTTTTCCTTTTCACAATGACATCAAAGAGATTGTTAGGGAATCCTGGAACAAGTTAGCTGCTTGTTCTGCTTTAAGGCTTCTATCCTATAAGCATGTGCTTAACTTTACAACTGTGAGTAGTCCCTTTGACATCAGTAGCACTAATGTTAAGCATATGCGTAAGTGTTTGGAGGGTTGAGGCCTAAAATGGTGCCCTTTACTTAAGAGATGTCACAAGCCCTGGGGAACGGAAGTCTTCTATGCATATACATGGTAATTACCTCTGGAGAAATGTCAGCTCTCCCATTGGAAATCTGACATTTCTGCTTGCAAAAAATCTGGGGGTTTTTTACAAGCAGAAATTTTTGATCCCCCCCCCCCCCCAAATTTATGGTTTTTGAAAAATTTTGATCAAAATTTTTGTTTTATTTTGTGTTTTCAATTTTGGTTGGTCTGTTTAGTCACATAGTGGTAATTTTAAAAGGTTATTCTGAAAAAAAAAATTAAAAATTCAGTAACAAATTTGAAAAATACTTCGTTATGATAGAAATTTTATCTCTGAAATTTTCACAAATTTAAAAAGAGTTTTTTTTGGTACACCCTAGTCAGCATTGGGACCATTGGCTGAATAGTATCCTTTGGGCTAACCCCTAGTTATCTGGTATAATCCACAGTTCTCAGACTATTTGGAATTAGTTTTTTAAATTAGAGAGACATCAAATGGGCTGAGAGCAGGCTGTTGGTAGGAGGAGCTCTGTTGGATGCAAGAACCCTAACAACAATATAGGGAACACGACTACTTGCAGGAATGAACCAAGGATCAGCAGCCCAGATTTCATACTGCTGGATCCCTCTGCAGAAAATCAATTTATAAATTAAGACTAAAATTTCCCTAGTCACTGTAAATTGAAGAAATTCGATCTAGAAGTCTTAAAGAAACAATGAATGTGGAACTCTGTGGCCCCCTGTTTGAAGAGAGATTATTCAGATTACAACTGCACTTTAATTCTCCTAGTTTCTTTCTGTTTTGAGGTGCAAACTTAACATTACTTTAATATGTCTCTGTGCACTAAAATCCCATCATTTACACTTTAAGAGGAATGTAAACTTTACACATCTCTGGGGTTCTGTTGAATAGAACACCCACAAGACCATGCAATATGAAATGGAAAAAAAGTGCTGATGCAGAAAATGGGTTTTAGAATCTTTTGGAAACAAAATACACTTTCCTAGAAAATGTTCCAGCACTCTGCTGTATAAAGACACTTGTATCATGAAAAATTATCAAAGGCCAACTAGTGAATAATCGGAGTATAATCCATGTTTTTTCAACTGTTACATGCACAGGTGAACTTAATTTAGAGCAGGACACACACCACGTCCTACCCTGACTTTCCCTTGGAGGGGGGGTTGGAGCCCCATTGTCCTTTCATTTCTGATATCTGTGACATCTGCTTAAAAATGCATATCCACGGACACACAAGATAGCCCTAATTTCCCGTTATGAAGTAAATGACAAACAGTGCTGTTTTGCCAGCTGTTCTACATGCATGGGATGCTAACATAAAAGCTTTTATTATTAAATAGTTGTGAAATCCAGCTGGGAAATTACCACCTATAATTCCCCACTTTCTGTCTTTTAATCTAGGTAATCCCCAGTTGCAACTATAAACTGTTTTTCCACATCAAAAACAATGTAAGGTGAACAGTTATCAGTTGTTAAGGGTACTTAAGCATCTAAAGGTTTAGTTTATTTAACCTATTGGTTAGAGGAATCAAGTTTCAAACATATATTGTAGATTCTGAAAGAAAAAAATAGTTCATATAGCATTATCTCTGTGGTTTGTGGTCAGTAGCAGGCTGCATCATGGTAGATATGGAGCATAAATTGTGCTTGCAGTAGTTAGCAGAAAACAAGATTACAATCAAATTAACACAGACTATATTTTCACATACAGATTGTTAGAATTCTTGCCATATGCCAAATAGTCTGGCCACAGATGTGCTAGTATACTCTTGAAATTATTGTTTACACGCAGGTACAATATTTCTGAATCATAGCAACAGCAGGATGAGATTGTGCTAGCCCAGATATATGGAAAATCAGGATGCACTGTCATTCTTGCTTGTTGTAACTGGGTTTGTTCTTCCAGGGAAGCCTGAGAGACTTGCACACACATCTCCCACTAGGATTAATTGGAGATGTCTCTTAAATCCCCTGCACAGCAATGGTAGTGAAGACCTTCGTGTGTCTGTAGCTGGGTGATTCAGTTCAAACTTGTTTAGAGAGTCTGCTGGGTTCAAAATACCTGAACTGATCCATTCATTTTTCTTTTCAAAAACTGTTTTACTTGTGGCGCCCTAAAGACATAATGTGGGTTCCCTGTTCTCTCATTAGTATCAATAGGAGTTACAAAGGTAAATGAAGAAAATAGACTATAGTACTGTCAACTAGGTGCAAGCTGTCAATTGCTAAGGATGAGAATTGGTTCAAAGTAGATGAATATACCTTTTTTATTTAAAAGACTAATATGATATAGTCAGTTTACAAGGTGGTGTTCACCTCTGGACAGTGGGCCATGCACCACTTAAGTCCTCAAAAATAGACGGTATGTGGTGGACAGGATTTGTTGGCCTTCTATATGGGCTGAATTTCACCCAGTATGAAGTGACACTTGTACTGAAGTAGAATGAGACTTGATTGTAACATACAAACTATACCGTTCTGTGGATAGTGAACCAGTGTGTAGAAGGGAGAAATACACAGAACCTCCAGTAATATGAAATCCTTTAGCAGCTGATCCACCACTTGATAACGTGGTAGACACATCTACGCTGCTCTGGAATGTCCCTTTCCATTTATCTGTTAGTAGTGGGGCCTGCATGGTGCTTCTCAGTTGTCCTGACCAGAGCCAGTGACACCGGGTGGGATGCCTTGTCTTTTCCCTGTTAGCCCCTTCCCTTGGCTCCTGTTGAGTCCCAGTTACCCTAGAGGCTCTCTTTGAGCATCTTCCATTTTTCAGGGCAGTTTAAAACTGACTGTGGCACACGTCACCCATGATTTTTCTTACTAAAACTGGAATAAGTCCTGTACAGTATGTTTGCAGGACTCACCACTAGATTATTTGCTTGTTGTACGTGTGTAACATGCCAGTTGCCCTGTCCATCACATCCACTTCTTGTGCACTGTGATAACAGAAGCTGGAGATATAGATGATAGAAGTTACAGAGAAATATACCTATTAGATTATCCAGTCTATCTCCCTGCAAAGATTGTTCCCAACAGTACATTTACAGTTAGAAAGTAGCTTTTGTCAGCTTTCTTTCTTAAGCATTTCATTTCTCATTATCCTGAGTGGAATTTGCCACTGGGAGATTTATCATTTTACTGTCAGCATGTGACTGGGGAGTTTACATGCGAGTTGTCTCTTGTTTTTAATTGAGAAGATCTTCAGAAAGAACCATTGCATCTTTCTTTCCAACCGTTGTTTAATAGCACAAGCAGTTTGCATTTTGTATAGTGGTGTGGTGTGGTAATAAAATAAATACTGTACCACAGAATCATTGTTGAGGTGAAAAATGAACTTTCTGCCTCTGTGCAGCCATCTAGGTAAAAAAGTAATTGGTGTGGATAATAACTTTTTGTTTTTGTAAACCAAAGCTTGACAATCACATTTGATATGTTTGTTTATAATTACTTTCAAAAGAAGAGGATATAAAGGTCAGATAAATTCAAACACGTTTAGTTCTTCAATAAGAAAACAAATTGCAATCTTATATTAATAGTTTCAGAGATCATTTTGAAGGTATTGTAAAACATATACTAATTAATTTTGTTTTTCAAAAATTGACATCCCCTTAAAACCCTTTTTAAAAACTTGACAGAAATATCAGTGATAATTTCTTGACTATAACTACATTATATATTTAGCTAGATATATTGAGGGGGGACTTTTCCATTCCTATATTTAGATAATGGGAGTTATGACCACAGAGAGCTGGTGTAAATCAGTGTAGCTCTGTTGACTTCATTGCCGATATGTCAGTTTAGGTCAGCTGAGAATGTTTTCATTCATCAGTTGGTGAATAAACCCATATCTGTCTAAGGTATTTGAGCAGTGTTACTTCAGTGGAACTATTGGGAGATATTACTTCTCTTGATGCAGATCCAGATATTTTGTTCTGACTTTCAGTGCAATTAAAACATATGCACTGTGGTAAATGCAAAAGTTTTCACAGTGATAATGTTGTTCTATGCAGTGCTCCTTCTATTTTTTACAGAAATTGTATGCATTAATTTGAAAATGAGATGATTAAGAAACTGTCTTTACATGTTTTCTGTCCTTTAGGATTGTCTTCCATACTAATTTTTATGAGCAAAACAGCTGGATCTATTCTACACAAATGAAATAGGACATTAAAAAAACTCTGTATTTTAATTCTTGGTACTATAATGATTATTTTCTCATTTGACTTACTAAATAACTGCTCTACCTGCATTGACCCAATAGGCCGTAGCTGATCCACAGAAGCTTTTCTGATCCATAAGATCAATGATCTCTGAATTTAAAAATCTCTAGCAAGCTTGGCCATGATGGATGAAATTATTACTGTAAAGTATATCAACAATGCACATTTAACCCTCTCGCATAATCAGAGCTTGTATTTGCCACATCCAGTTAATAGGAGTCTGATTCAGCAAAGTGCTTCAGGAGAGAATAAGCACACCCATCAAGGAGAAAATAGATCCTTATGGCCAAAAATCCTGACTTACTTTCTGTCCTGAACTGAATTTATTTACTTACTCTCAAGTACCTATTCATTCAGGAATGACCTGCACCCACTGAAATTAATAGGAAGACTCCTAGAGAGGGAGAACAGAATGGGGAGAATTGGAGCAATTTTGAGTTTCAAGCTGTATTTTAACCCTTGCCTCTTTGCTTTCTATATGGTAATTTATTTCAATATATTTTCTGTTCAGCTACAGAATCTCAAGTGTTGCTTATGCCTGTAACTGATCTTAGTATTAGATGTTTGCTGTGTCTCTTGCATACCTTTTACTAATTCCGAGTATAGATTTATAGTGTAGAGATGTAGCTAGAATCCCTTATGGTGCTTACGAACCTAGTTTGGAGTTTACCTTTGGTGACGCTGAGAGAAAAGTGTCTAATTTAAGAGTAAGAGCATACTTTGCCTGTTTAGCCATAGTACATGTTGTCAGAGGTGTTGTCAGATACTACCGGTGTGGTGCTCTGCTGTCTCCCTGTTGGTATCACTCAGCTGCGTGCGTGTGTTTGCTCTGTGTGTTGCCCCAGCTCTGCAGATAGCTGACACAGCAGACAGCAGAACCCCCAATGACCGCAGACTCTAGTAAGGTGCAAAGTCACGTCTGCTAGGTTTATTGCGATCTCGGACACAATGGCAGTTCCCTGTAGGTTTCTTAGCCTAACTCAGGGCATACTACGAGAAAGCTGCCTGTTGGGCAATTGGACTCAGCCAAGTCAGTGGAGACTTTCCACTTGCCCTTCGGCTGGACAAAGACCGCCCCAGGGTGCATTCTATACACAGTACAAACAAGTTAGACATCACTCTGACATTATTGAGGTGCAACCCTGTATGTAGCCAGGTACAACCCCTCTACGTAGTAAGGTTCCCCTTTCACCTTGTACATGTTGGTTTGAACAAAACAACTCTTCCATCATACTTTTTGCCCTGTCATTGGGATGGGTCAGTCTGTCCCTTGTTATCTTGTGTGGAATGTGCAGGTATGTGAAATGTTCTGATATCTAGGTTCAGTACCTTTTATGGTCGTTATCTTCTTGCATCAGGCCCTTTCCTTCCAGCTTCTGTGAGCAGGGCCTGCCTCTGGCTCACAGCTTAACTTTGCTTTCTGTTAGCAAAGTCTTGACCATTACTTTAGTTCAGGCCTCAGGCCTCATACCGGGCCTCTGATACCAAGATTTATATCTTAGGGCCTCCTCTTACTACAGTATATACAAAGTTCATTGGCTACATCTTTCACTTAGATGGTGACAAGTAAATCCCAGGCTGAATTTTTAGTCCCATCATCCTCACTGGAATTTTTAATTTTTTAAAATTAGGAATGTTTTCTTTTGGCAAAATAGAGTAGATGTCCATTTGTAGATTCAATGATAGAAACTACATGCAATCTACATCACTCAAATGGGTCGAACCTAATGTATCGTTTTCCTTCACGCCTGAAATTTAACTGATATATGATGTATAGCTCTAGAATTTTCAGGACATGTTAAATAAGTAGATCCAACTGAGTTTGGTGGAATGATATTTGTGATATTAATTGTCAAATAATCTAATCACAAATACATTTTTTCATTATTTGTTCAGTGGATTGTTGAATAACATTAATCAAATTATTTGAAATCTTCTCCCCATTTATTGAAGAATAAATTCATCAGCAATGTTTTTCATTATTCAATCACTTTTATTATTAAACATTTTAGTTTATGGAGTAAATACATTTTGAGAATATGTATAGTATTCTTTTATGTCTTTGTTTCAGCACAAGCTTGCAATGAATGTGAAAATCATGTATAATCCAGAGGACACCAGTAATAGAGTTCTTTTAAAACAGAACTATGGAATCAGTTTGCCGCTAATTAATAAGAGAAAATCGGCTCCTGTAAGTAATTTGTTTCAGTACCCTTTTTATCAATATTGACCTTATTTGTAGTTTAGGCTTCCATAATGTAATATTTTACATAAGTATATCTTACCCTTGTCTTTTTTCTTTTCTTTTTTAAGTTTCGTAAGTACTACTAAGATCATTTTAACAGAGCAACAATGGTGTCAGATACAGTAGTACAGTAGCACTGTGTTTAAAGTAACAGGGCCTTGATCCTGCAAAGACTTAAGCATGTGTTTATCTTTACACACTGTGAGTAGTCCAATTAAAGTCTGTGAGTACAGTTAAACATGCACACAATCCTTTGCAAGTTTGGGGCTGATGGGATTTTGGGCCTGCTCTAAATTGCACTGAAGGAAATGGAAAGACTCTGGTTTTAATGAACTTTGGATCAGTTCCTTTGTTGTTAAGGAACTGTGAAGGAATAAACTCCGTTTTCAAGATTCTGGGAGCATAATATAAACAATGAGTTTTAAAAAATGATGAAAAATACACATACAGCCCTTAACATTTTGTTGTTATATTCTTCATTGACATTTTTTCAAAAGTAACCCTAACAATAAAATACTATAATTCCAGAGGTAAGTGTCAGTGAACTAACAAAGAGAGGCTCCCTTACTTAAACTAGGGAATCAAAGAATCTTAAACATCCGTATCTTGATGAAGTCTAAAGTTTGCAATAAAGAGCAAAACCCAGAAATACAATGAACTAATCATATAGACTTATATGTTTTAGAAAAATGCTTTAGAACAGTGTTTCCCAAACTTGGGACGCTGCTTGTGTAGGGAAAGCCCCTAGTGGGCCGGGCCGGTTTGTTTACCTGCCACATCTGCAGGTCCGGCCGATTGCGGCTCCCACTGGCCACGGTTCGCCACTCCAGGCGAATGGGAGCTGCTTGAAGCTGCGGCCAGTAGGTCCCCAGGCCTGCGCCTCTTCCAGCAGCTCCCATTGGCCTGGAGCAGCAAACCGCGGCCACTGGGAGTTGCGATTGGCCAGACCTGCAGAAGTGGCAGGTAAACAAACCGGTCCAGCCCGCCAGGGGCTTTCCCTACACAAGCAGCATCCCAAGTTTGGGAAACACTGCTTTAGAGTAATATTATAGTTCTCTTCACATAAAGGGGTGGGGGGATTTGATTTTTTTGTTTGTTTTGGTCCCTGCTGCTGCCTGATTGTATACTTCCAATTCCAAATGAGGTTTGTGGTTGACTGGTCAGTTCATAACTCTGGTGTTCATAACTCTGAGATTCTACTGTAGTTATAATTCAGAGCTGTAAAATTATAGTTCATCTGATGATCTTTCAAACATCAACAAATCAAATGCCTACTGTATTTCACAACTTAGTTACTGAGCAAGAAAAAAGATAGCAAGATCACACTTCATACATGAGACTTCTGTTGTCAAGAGTACATTACCTGTGGAGTGCAAAATGCCACCTCAGATACACTTAGTTATATAAATGACAGCACCTCGATACTATAATGATAGCGTCTTTTTGAAATATTTAAGACAGAGTCTTTGGAATATTTTGGAAGACTAGAATTCTCTTCAATATTGTCTACCTCTCCTTATGTGAGACTGAGATTTTCTAATATGGCCACTATTCTAAATAATCTTTCGACTCCTCTACATACTGTTCCATTATGTTTGGACACCAAATACAAAACAATTAGGTTTATATCATCCTTGTAGAACAACATTCTCTATTCCATGCTCAGTTGGGCTATATTTGACAAGTTTCTTTCTTCAGGGGAAACATAGCTTTTCTCTCTTTCTCTCTTCCCCAATATATCATCAGCTGCCATGTCGTTGCCTCTGTTGAGGAAGAGAGGCTTGTGAAAACAGATGTATTGACTATACACAGAATCAACATTAGACTTTGAGCTTTGTTAAACAGTTTGGGTAGGGCTCAAGATGACTATCTAGGTTTTTGTTTTCTCAGAGCATGGTTTCAAAGTAACTAATTCCTCCCATCTAATTTGTGTAACTTGAGCAACATAAGTTATCAAAATCCTTCTTTCAGTTTTTGAAGATTTCTGTTTATCCAAGATAGTTCTGTGGATGCTGAGTTGCAAAGGCTCTGAGATTTCATTTTCAGTAGACTTGATTCAGCTCCTCTTGAGGAGAATGGAAAGATTCTTCAGTGCAAATTGTGACAGACCCAAAGACTCTATAGACAGGAAGAAAAATAAATAAAGTAAAACCGCTTTGACCAGCTGGGTGCAAGCACCTCGCTCCTTATCTAAGGCATCTGCCATACTTAAACCTGCCTTCTTATTGGATGAAAATGGACATTTTGAAAAAAAGTGGCACAAATGTGTGAGACTAAAATTTGACTCTCAGATTCCTGCACCTCCACCATTGTCCTTTTTAAATATATGAATAAGCATTAACATGGTATTTATCACCAATGTTGCTTTTATATTTAAGATGCACAGACTTATTCCAAAGATCAATTACTCTCATAATTTCAATTCAGCAGTGTGGACCACAAGGAAGCACATGCCAAATAATCTAATCCAAAACACTATTTTACAATTTAATTTATGTGATAGAAGCATTATGCAGCAAGCCTTGTGCCATACGCAGCATTCTAGGGTGTTTGGTTTTAAAGAACATAAACAGCATCTGTGAATGGCACAGTTGTGGGCTGACACTTATAAAAAATGATTTTTGAACGCCGTTGCCCAGACTAAGAGGTGATTTGTCTAACCCTGTGATATAGAGTTAATTAGAAAAAAACATCATGGCTAATGGCATTTTAAAACCACTCTAAAACAGAGGAATATTATTCTGCTGTAGAGAGTCATGTGTTTTACCACTCTCACTGAAACATGTACTGATCAGCGAAAACTTTTAATGTTGACTTAAATTACAAATGTTAATCTAAATTAGGGAAGCTATTTGATACATACTAACAATTGCTAAGAAACTGTGTATAGCATATGGTTTTATATATAAAAATATGGCAGAGAGGTGGAATAACCAAACAGGTATTTTCCATCTTCAACTTCTATAATTCTTCAATAGCACTACTTAGCCAGTAGCCTTTTAAAAGGTTGGGTTTTTTCTTTCTTTCTTTCTTTCTTTTTTTTTTAATCTCAGGAAGTACTTTGTTTTATACATTTTTTAGAAGATGTTTCAGTTGCTATTGAAACCTAATGTCAACAATTTGAAAGCATGAGGATTTTTCTGGATTTGTTTTCAAAATAGGCCTCAGAGGGTATTGTCTGTACTGCAATAAATGACTTGTGGCATGGCCATGGCTGGCCCGGGTTCAGCTGACTTGGGTTTGCAAGGCTGTAACGTTGCAGCCCAGGTGTTTTGGCTTGGGCTGGTTCAAGCCCTGCGAGCCCAAGTCAGCTGACCTAGACTCTGAGATTCTGTGCTATGGATTTCTTATCACAGTATAGCCGTACCCAGGACCGGTGCTAGGGGTTTGAACGCCCTAGGCGAACGGCAATTTTGCCGCCCCACGCGCTGGTGCCGCGGCTCCAGTGGAGCTGCCGCAGTGGTGCCTGCAGAGGGTCCGATGGTCCGCGGCTCCGGTGGAGCTGCCGCAGTCATGCCTGCGGGCGGTCCACTGGAGCCGCTCGAGCATCCAAGCATCCGCAGGCATGACTGCAGCAGCTCCACTGGAGCTGCCAGCCGGCCCCTCTGCCAAAATGCTGCCCACCAAAAATTCTGGCACTCTAGGCGATTGCCTACGCTCCCTAAATGGTAGCGCTGGCCCTGGCCGTACCCCTAGAGTGGGATTGTGGTTGCAATGATATCCATGAGTGTCAACTATAACAAAACAAGTTACAACTGCTGCTCCATAATTAAATTAAGATACATACTGTAATTGTGGAGCTGGGACTGAAACCATGATCCTCTGGTTTTAAAAATAAAGGTCTCTCTACTACTTTATCTACTGAAAGACCTTGATTAGAAAAACCCTTATTCTCTCTAAGATGTAACCAGTCAATAGAGGGCAACATGCCTGTACACATATAGGGCTATTAACAAACTGCTTTTGAGGTAAAAGGAGACAAAAGATATTAGACAAATCAATTTCAAATCAAGATATAACTGTTTGTAATGACCTGTAACTTAAAAACAGTTTGACAGATTTTCTTCAAACTGTGGAAATATTGTTCTTTGAAAGAAGAGTGAATGTGACAACTTTCCAAGTCAGTAGCTGATATTGGATTATTATGATGAAAGCCGAGTGCAGGCTTTAACTGTGGAGCAGTTACTGCCACGCCATAGTTTTGTCGTTATGTTGCCTCAACTCCTATTTGTCTGATCAGCATTAGCACTTTTCCTCTATCGTAACATTCCATATATAGCTAAAACTAAGTAAAGAATATAGTTCCATTTTAAACAACAAAGATATTTTGGGCATCACATTATTTGCCAAGCACATTCTGGGCAACAAATGATGAGGTGATACCCATTAAAAATAGACACTTCCCATGGAGCATCTAAGCAAAACAAAATGCTGATCTGAGTTGCCACAAAAATAACTCTGACTAACTGCTGTGACCTAAAAGAGATTCACAACTGCACTTTCGGTTTTCCTAGGATCGCTGTGCTGCTATAGAATTATACTGGCACTTTGGTCCCAGTTTCCATCTAAATAAATATATAACGTAATGTAAACTTAGAGCCTTTTAATTTATTCATGAGGTATAATTTAATACTTTGATTTTTTGTTTTTATAAGTCGCATCATATTCATTATTTTTCACTAACTTACTTCAGTTATAGCGGTATCCATCACCATTTCTTTATTCACTCTTTTGCCTGTGTGTATGTTGATGCTAATCTTATACTCTCTCACTGAAAGCATATATATTTCCATAATTATAAAGCAATGCTTAGTGTGGCAGTTCTGTTAATATCAAATGATTGGAAGGACGAGCAGAAGAAAGAAAGGAGCAAAAGACCTCAAAACCCACTTGTATTTTAAGCCCATGCATATGACAACAATTACAGTCAAAACATAATTTGGCGTCGGTAGCAGAATTAGAATTAAACAAATTGATTTTACACGACAGTAATTCCTAATGAGCTAGTTGCTTTTGTAATCTGTACTAAGAAGCACATGAATTGTTGCCACTAAAAATAAAAAAGGGAATAATTGGTGAGATGGAGTTAACTTAACAGATGACTACAGTCAGCATCCTTTCAACCTAGAAATGGGAATGTGAAGGTCACCCCCATCTCAGATGACAAACAGAGAACATTTTGTGGGTAAACAAATTAATCTTTTGAAAGGTCACCATTTGTTTTAAGTTTTTATCCAGTTCTTGTCATCTGGAATCAGAGATTGTCTGTCATTTTGCTAGGCAGGGTGCAGTCGGAGCCACCAAAGCTGCTTCTGTACATATCAGCATTCCTTGAGAAAACTCAGTGCCTGATTGCGATGCTATGGGCTGCTGGTTTACAGCTGTCTCCGGACAAGAATGGAGGCCCACCCCTGAATTCCAATAAGATGGGCCTGCATATTCTGCTTGGTGTAAGCTGGCCCTTTGCCCACAAGTAAAATGTATTGTAGTTCAAGCCAGCAATTATCTCTCTTACTTCCTTCTGTGCTGCTTCTGTTCTCTTTTTCAAAAAACAGATGTGATATTCACTGAAGTTCTGCATCTATTCTCTTTCACACCTGCTATGGCAGAGTTTTAACAGAGGTAGATTTTGGGAAAGCTAGCAGTAAGCCATCAGCTATCATTTCTTTGATAACAGTTTAAAGGAACAGTGCTGATTTTTCAGGTAAAAGGAATTTAGTGCTATCTCTTTAGAGAATCCAAAGGATATTCAGAATAGATCTACTGTATTATTATGAAAAAGCCCTAAGCAGTTCCATATTTAAGGTTGTGTTGGGCTGTCCACTTAAAACAGAGTTTATATTGCCCTGTATACATAAAACCTCCTTTTTGTCGTCACCCACAGTCTATACTAAAGTATGTACATTGGAATAAGAAGGACAAATTTGAATTTTTGAGAGAATTTTCAAACCCTGAAATCTCAGAATTTCAGCAGACAAACCCTTTGAAAAATCATTCGTTTCTGACATTTTTACAAAGACCGTTGTAATTTTTGGGCACTTATCACGTTACAGTGGCTCCACTGATGTCATTATGAGTTTGGATTCCACATTCCACTTCATGGTGAACAGAGGAGAAGAATGAAGTCATCTGAAAACAATTTTCAAAATATTAAGATTATTTGGCTTGTTTGTCATAATGGCCTTTATTTTTAAAAAAAAAAAAAAAACCATGGAGGCTGATGGAGTACTGCAGCTTCACTGCGACTTTCTATTCTCCAGTGCTACCCCTCTGTCTCCACTGCTTAGCACATACATATCCAGACAGAAAAAGTGTGTCAGCTTAGAGGCTAACTTATTAAGACTGTACATCTTAGCAGTGCATACCATAAAACAAACAAACAAACCAACCTGGGGAAATAGGTAGTTAAGTCATTCAGCACCCTGTCATCAGTTTTTCACAACTTGAATTAACTTCATTCCATCATTCCCAGCCCACGTATTCTCCTCCCTCCTCCTGAACAGCCAGCAGGTCCCATTGATCACCAACCATGTATATTCATGTGTTTTTGATTATTAATATGGCTTTCTATGGTTTCATAAATTACATCATAGATCCCTTAGCATAGATGTACATATGTATATGAGGTCTTGTGTCAGATTGCAAATGGTGGCTGTAACGTACGTTTTTCTGTAATGTTCAGGGAAATGTGTGTGAATGGGTGATCTGTGGTGTTAGTGATTGCTGTTAATTTGTAATGAGGAAGTTACAGGATGGGGTGGGGTTAATAACTTTGTTTAAAAAAAAAAATTACATGGAAAATTAAGTTGTCCTTTGAAGAATTACTGGACCTGATTCTTCATTCCACTAGCGTAAATCTGGTGCAACAGAGTGGAGAGTCAGCCCCATTGTGTCAAGTGTGGAGACAAAATTCACAACCAAATTCTTTGCTTGAATTGTTCTGTAGAAGTCAGTAGATTTATACCAGTAGAGAATTTGGCTCCTAATCATTACACTGTGAAACAGACAGATTTTAGGTGTGCTTCAGGTGCAGATTTCAGTGCAGCCTCAACCATCAAGTCACTACAGAGACGTCTCTGTGTGTGTGTGGTGTCATTCTCACTAAATATGGCTGTTTTTTAAACAAAGGACTAAGTGAACTAATGGGAAAAATTCTTGCTACATTAAAACAAGTACACCATTTAAAATGAAGCAAAGAAAAAGTACCATACAGAGTGGGACAGTTGTATCCACAAGAGAAACACACTTTTAAAAGGCTGATAGAATTGTTTTTCTCATGTTTCCGGTTAATTATACTCAAAAGCGCCTGAGATGAAAAAAATACTTTTGCGACACACTCCAGGCACGTTATACAGAGCAAATATTAAGCCTGCATGACAAATGAAGTGCTCGCTTCTCACCTTTGAAAACTGTACTTTAAAACACCCATCACAAGCAAGTACACTGTCTGCTGACTCCATAAAAAGATACTTGCTGAATCATAATGTTTGTAACTTGCTTTACTAGAAGATATTACTCATAGAGGAACATCTCTTAAATTCTAATCAACTCTCTTAAACCCGTTATGGCTCAGTTATAGCTCTTCTAAGCCTGAGTTGTGTTGTGGACAGAGGAGGTATGTGACAAGGTGAACTACCAGAAATTATTAGGTCTGATTCTTCGCTGCTTGGTTATTCAGACCTGTGCAGCCAGGGTGTAAAACATGGACAAATGAGAATGGTAGAGTTTTAGACTTTGAGTAGTCATTTACAACTGTACAGTGTGCAAGGTAGTGAAAAAGGAGGCACGTTTTGCCATTGGAAGCGCTCCACAGGCCTTGGGAGAGCATGGGAAGGAGTGTCACTTAATCGCCTGTAGAACAGGTGTAACCAATGCTTTTACAGAGCTCCCTTCCCCCAGTCCAGCCAGTGAGGTATGCAGGATACGTGGTGCCATTGCCCAGGAATATCCTCTCTAGAAGCATCAGCCAGCCGTCTTCTATTTGCATTTCCCAGCACTGGAAGTTGCTGTGCCTTCTTTCCCTCTTGTGCACCTACATCATGGGAGACATTAGTTAGACCTCCAAATGTAATTAAAATGCACAGTTCTGACCATCACTGTACATGTTCCTTCTTTATCCTATTAATCCTATGTATGTTGAGGGGCTAATTGTTCTATCGAATGCCTCTTTTCCCAAGACCAGTTTAATAAACAAAGCTCTTAGGGGGCCTCCTTTTATGTGCACGTCTAGCACATTTTGGATGCTACTGCCATACAGATAATAAATAATACTGATTGTGGGTAACTAGATGACACAGTGAATTAATACAGTCACTTTTTAACTCTGGAGAAACTCCAATGAAAGCTTGTGTGAAGCATGAAATCATACAGCACTGAATAATAATACAAATAATGAATGATAGCAATAGTGAACTGCACATGGACACTTTCTTCAGTATGGGTTATCTTGCTATTAATGAATTGTATGTTTATTTTTTAAACAGGCCAAAAGTCAGTTAAAGGAAAATAACTAATACCTTAAAACACACTTGCCACGTTCTGCCTTCACTTGCTTCTGGGCAGCCCCATTGAAGTCACATGGAATAAACTACAGGGGAGGGCAAAAAGCATAACTCGGTTCTATAAGTGGAAATGTCTTTGTAGTGAAGAGAAGCTGTGATGGAAAAGCAAGAGGGTTAGTAAAAAAGAGGAGGTTTACTGGGCTGGATAGAATTTTCCTGATTAAGAATTCTGGGTCAATTCAACTCAGGTTGTCCAGCTATAACAAATTCCTTGTAGTAGAGTTGCACAATGTAAATGGGAGCATAAATCACCCTACTGTTTAAAATGCAGTTACATCTGCCCTGTTAGTTGACACCTGCCTTTTACTTTAGAGAAATTTAATTCCACCTACCTGCTTCCTTGCCTTACTCTTCAATTTCCTCCTCCTCCAGAAACAAATCTAGGCTTCTCTTGAACTCATACTTTCTGCTTCAATTGCTTTGTAGCTTATTCCATACGTTTACTGACACACACACGGTGCACACTACTGCCTATCATGAAAAATCTGCTAGGATTTAAACTTGAGAGTGAATCTGGCCAGCAGTAAAATCAATGCTGCTTTACAGATACAGCACAAAATGGCAAAGGTTTGAAAAGAGAGCTGCTATTTAATTAAATCTCATTCTTTTAGTATGTACTTTATTGTGTCCCCACGTGCAGGGAAACAAAACAACTTACTGGTTGCAAGATTTAAGTGTGGGTGAGGGGATGCGTAGCTCTGACCTTCTTTGCTCAATATCAACCCATTTATAATCTTGGCTGGTGTAAACTTAATCTTTGCCACATTTCTCATCGTTATACTCTTGGAATATAATGAAGTAAAGATTCATACCTCTCGTTCCCTTAGAGTATAATGTTTCATAATAGCTGCAACCAAAAATGTGCATCTATTATTGCCCTAAAAAATCTTTACTGTAATGAAGCATGCATACTATTCAGTCTTCTTGGTAGCTGCCATTGGCAATGCTATTGTATGAATCAGGGTGTAGAAATTATGAATTGCATATTTCAATCTCCTCCATTTCCTAGTTAGAAATATGACAAATGGCCTATTCTTTTTTATAACATTGAATAATTTTGTTGTTATTTTTGTGTTACAAGAGTGCCCAAATCAAGGCCAGGGCCTCATTGCTCTAAGTGCCGTACACATAATAACAACAGTTATTAACACTTGGTTCTTATAACACTATTCATCAGTAGAGTCAAAAGCACTTTACAAAGGACTTAAGTATCACTATCCCCACTTTACAGGTTGTCCAGGCAACCTTAATTCTGGCATTTCGTAACTTTTGTGTGCTTGACTGTATTATCTTAATAATGTTCTTCTCATGCAATTTTGTGTGTGTGTAATTTCCTAAGCTTTTAAAAAAGCGAACTGAAAAATCAGAAACTCCCATCATGTGGCATCATATTGACACCCACATGGTTCAGCAGCAGGTTTGAAACCTTTAATTTCACCACACAGATCTCTCCACTTGAGGTCATGGAGTCTTGATGGCAGTAGTACATTATCATATTCTGGGTGGACCAGCACTGTGGTGGGCTGGGGCAGGGTGTTGGGACACTTAGCCAATGGATTTCACAGGCCTTTGCTGACATCAGAGGAATGGTGATATTCAGGACTCTGAGGTTCCATTCCAGCTCTGGAGGGCAGTGTTCTCTAGTGGGCACACTCTTCTGCCTGTTTTCCCCAAAACTTGACCCCCCTTCTTACCCTTCCCCTCCAACCTTTCCTATTCCTCTCCCTTCCCCACATCTGCCTCCTAGTCCCAATTCCATTCTCCTCACCTAGCCAGTCCCAGTTGCTAGTCCTCAGGCTTCTCATCTCAGTCCCAAACTTTTTGTCCAGCAAATGCTAATCTCACCCCTCTGGAATCCCTGACCCAGTCTCCCCCACTTCCAGGCTCCTTGTGCATCCATTCCCAGTCCCTCTCTAGTCTCCCAGCTCTTTGTCCCCTGCTCAGCCAGCCCCAATCTTCCTTCAGCCCCATCTCCTCAAACAATGTCAGTCTCCCTCCACCTCACATGGCTCCAACCCATGCATTTACCTCCCTGGCTGCATGTCCCAGTCTCCTTGCCCTGCCAGTTGATCTGCCTCTGCACTTGAACTCCTAGTCCCACTTTCCCTCTCTGCTGGACACTTCTCAGTCCTGTCTTCACCCTCCTGCCCACCCAGCTCCTTGTCCTAATCTACTCCCCTACCTCCCTTTGCAAGTCTGGCTCTTGTCCCCTGTGCATTCAAATTGGATAGCTTCCTCCTCCATGCTGCCTGGGCCCAGCAGGAAAGTCACTGGCGGCACTGGAGCAACAGGCTCCCTGCTTCCATCCAGATCTGGCGCAGCCCATAGCAGCCCAGAAGTGCTATTGCAGGGAAACTCCTGCTTAGCCCCTGACTGCAACATGCCCAGTGTGGTTGGAATCTTTGGAGAATGTAGCTGCTGAAATCTAAGAAATGTCTTTTGAGCATGTGTAAACTGTGATTTTTTTCAAGGCTTATAACTTGGCCAAATTTTGGTAGATTTTCACAGGGATAGCAAAAGGCCACTGAAACAAAGATCAGTTCCCTGATAAATTTCAAGTCCCTTCTCCAAAATATGGGAGCACTAGAGCTTTTCAAAGAAAAGGGCACCAGAATTTTTCAGCATGAGCAAAATGGTGTATTTATCCATAGTCTTGTCCTAAAAAATGGCTGAATCATTTTGGCTGACATTGTCCAAAAAAGTTCAACCTGTAGCAGGCACTGTGCATGGAAAATTTCAGCCCAAATGGTTAAAGTATGGCAAAGTTATAACTAGAAAAAAAAGGTTCTATAATAGGAAATGTTGAGCAACCTCAGTAATAGGTGGGCTATCTGCCCTGCCTATGATAAAACATTGGAAATCTTTTCTGGTCACTTGTCTAACCATTATCAGTGAGCAGTTTACCGGAGGCTTCACGTTAGTAGTTAGTTTGAAGGAGGACAGGATAATGACCTTGCAAACAGTAGAATAATTGACTCTGAAGAACAGATTTTCAGCACGCTCCTCCAATTTTATGTGTGAAATGAATTGGGTGAGAAGCAAATGTTGTTTGCCTTCAAATAGCCATTTAGATGTGCAGCTTGGTTAGTTGAACATTCACTGGGCTGAAAATGTGTCCCTGAATGCTCTTGTTTTGGATTTGGTCCCCTTTACTTCTGTCCTTCACAAAAGCTCCATATCATACAACCTTTCTCACTACCCATGAGGAAGGTTGGATGAATCCATCCTTATTCCTTCAGCTCCAGAGGAAGTTCTAGTAGGCACTGAGCCCCTGGCCTACTGGAAAGGGAGGGAGTGGGCCTTTTGTCTTTTGTAGCAGCATATTGTGCATCCACTAGACTACTGGATTGACCAAGATGCTCATTTCATTTGTCCTTTGCCTGCGGAGCAGAGCAACTCTGAGATTAGCATTTTCTTCTCCTATGTTGTGCCATTGGTAAACTTAACAAGTTTGTATCTGGAACCTTCATCTAAGCCATTTGTCGCAAAGGGGTAAAGTCTAAGATCAACCTGTTTATTCCTGACAAAACTCTGCTTTCACTTTTCTTGGCTTTATCTATTGCTGCATTTTAACTTGGATCCCTGATGCTTCTGATTTCAGAAGCAACTTGGCAGGGGTAGTTTATCAAAGGCTCTCTGGAAATCTGGATAAACTGTGCTCTATGCCTCAAAACTGTTAGGCCTGCCTTTTACTTCTCCAAGATGGTTGAGAATATTATTTAAACTGGATCTTTCTTGACTCCCTAGATTTACCTATGCCTTACTGGCCCTAGAATCAGTCAGGCAATGCCATTTTCCACTGTTGTGGTTTTACTGTCTTTGGGCCAGATCCCCAATTGGTGTAAATTGTCATGACCCCATTGAAGTCAGTTGAGCTATCACGTTTGTTTCTATGGTTATTAAGCAGACCCTCATTTATTCAAATGCAACAGGCAACATGGAATTTATTTGGATAAACTGAAGTTCAGAAAAGAAGGGGAAGTTTTTCACAAACTTAATTAAATCGTTGTCGAAGCTCATAAACTATAGTTTTCAGATATGTAATGTATAGAAGGGAACACAGCCCAGGGGGTTTCAGGTAGTGGATTCTACAGCATACATTATTATTCAGGCTTTATGTTCGATACTATCTTTCTGTCTCCTTGATAGATTCCTCCCAATTCCCCTGCAATAACGTCTTGGAACATGTAATGTATTGAAAAGTATTTTTAAAATCACTCTATATCACCCTTTCAGCATAGCCATTCGTATGGAGATATTTCTATATTTATATTGATAGAACTCACCAATAATTAGAAATTGAATCTTCTATTCTGAAACATTACAGCAGAGTTTTAGAACAGTGATATGAAGCAATATCAGATTAAAACAGATTAGAAATCACTTTCTTTCTCTCCTTCGTCATTGCAGCTGTTTGCTCTGACATTTTTCTTGACTTGTGACCAAAGATGTGATAATTTAGTCCTGAAAATAATAATTGTCAGATTTATGATCAGATATCAGAACCAACTCATATTGTCTTTCTGTATGTGAGTGCCACTATACTCGACCTCTGAGTTTGCATGTTCAATTTTGCATATGCAGAAATCGGCAAGCATCTGTTTTATTGTCACAAATCAGGATATTTGTGATGTTTAATAGCACAAAGTAAGTGCATGCCTAGAGTTGCACACGCAATATCAGAGGCTTATTTGATCCTCTCTCTGAATGCTCATTTGCTTCAGGTGGGATTGGTATACGCAGAATGGCAACATCTGGCCCATCCTGTATAGCAAGATGTATCCTTACCAGTGCAAAAAGGAAATGTTTATGATACCTGAAGAGGGAGCCAAAATGTTAAGTGATGGTGTTGAGTACATGTGTGTATATATAGTAATGTAAGATTATAAAAATCTGTTCTTTCCCCTGTGCAATGCTCCATATATGGGATACTAGGCATAATAGCTATAATCTCATTGCCATATGAGGATTGTGTGCGTGAACATGGTGCCTTCACACCGGCACTTAGAAGATGCAGGCTTTATCTTTAAGGTACCCTCAGACTTCATATCTTACAGTAATTAATGTTCACTGATTACAAATAGTTACATATACTGTAAATACAATAATATTCTGTGCAGTGAATTTGCTTAGGATCTATTTACATATTTCCAACTACTATCTCCTGCTTCCTTTCCTTTCTAGTACATGGCATGTGTACATGTTTCCTGTATTCAAAGCCTGCTCTGTCAAGAGATACTATGTTTATAATATAGTCATTAAAATTGAGCAAAGTCCTTGCAGTTCCTTTATTAACTAGTACACTGACTTTGTGTAGCAGAAATTGCAAGACGTTGATTGGATTTAATTAACTTTATTTTAAATTACATACACTAATGACAGTAGACAATAGTGCAGCATGTTCATAAGCAGTAAAATCAGTGCCCGTACTGTTACATTATTAAACCTTAATGAAACTGTTCATAGCAGAAATTGTATTTATTATTTAGCTTTATGCAAGTAGAAAACTGAGTTCTCTGCAAAACCAGAAATATTGGTTGCTAAAGGAGCATTCTCTCTGTGTTTAGGTATGCACTCAGAAGATCGTGAAAGGCCCTACAGTTGGTAACCTCTCGGTTTTGCCTGCCTCTCATCAAATGGATTCTCCCTTATCTATATTAGAAAGAGATGCAAGGAAAGGTCAGTCATAGATGCCTAATCTTATCATTTTTATGCCAACAAGATGAAATACTGAGCTCTAAGGAGGCAATGTTATCTGCTGGGAGTCAAGACCTAGTCTGCCTTGTGCAAGCCATTTAGCGTCTCTACTCTTGTCCATTTTACAGACTGGCACAATAATATCTGCTGCACAGGAATATTGTGAGAATTCATTATTTAATGTTTGTGATGCGCACTGAGATTCTTTGATAAGAGAACTGAAAAGCATTATCATCATCAGTAAAGCGTAAGGGCCAAATCCAGGCTGCGTATCCCATGAATGGATGTATGGCAAAAGAGCTTGCCAGTTGGAGAACCTTGAGGCACAACTGTTGTACCCTATGCTCCCCCAAAACCAACAGAGTTTATTCTCAGCTGCTTTCTGGAGCTTCAGAGAATGAGTTAAGGGACATCGTCAGTATATTAAGCACATACTTTCTGTAAGCCAGCGATCAACTTCTTGCACAGAGTTTTGTCGCTGCTGGAAAGAAAAATCTGTGAAGACTTTCTGTGTGGTTGCGCCAAGATCAAAATAAGTGGCCACTATGAATGCCTGTTTCTTCAAAATAATCAAAGGGGCCTGAAGTTGCCCTGGGACTGTAACTGGAGCTGCATTTGGATTATTTAGAGAATGGACCAAATCGTTTGTAATAATTCCATAGCCCCAATTACAGTGTAATTTACAAGTCTTTCTTTTCAGTAGTTTTACTACATGTTCCTCATTTTCACAAACATATAATTCCTGTTTATAATACTGTCCCAGTCCAGTACATTTCATTTGAATGTCACTGTTTATAGGCAAAGTTTGCCTTCCTTGGATTTGTCATATAAAGAATACCACTGCTCCTCTAGTTCCAACTGATATGAGGAAGAATTCATTAAAACAAACAAAAAGGCTTGTCTTAATCTCCATCTAATTTCTTTCTTTACAATTACCAATTGACAACATCTTGTCTTTGATGATTAGGGAAAGAATAGCTACAAGTCCTTTAAAAAGCGTGAAACATTTTTCTTTAGGTAATCTGAGATGCTCCATGTAACTTTATAAAACAAGAAATTAAATATGACATTGTTCAGCAATGTTTTTCATTTTCTAGGTATTTTGAATCTAATTGAGCGAAGGCTAATTCCACCAGCAGCAAAGATTACACTTGAGTCACCTCCTGTTTTACCCAAAGCAGCTCCTCTCCATGAATTTCACAAACAGCACAAGAAGCCAGTTGTAGGTAAGGATAAAGGTTGATCATTCTAATCAGTTAAATTTTAACTTTGCCTTCTATTTCCCAGGCTCTTGTTTTCTCTTAAGAGAGCTGCTGAGGCAGTGAACTCAGGGCCAGGTTTTAAAGGTATATAGGCATCACACAGTGCAGAGAGGCGTCTACTGGGATTTTCAAAAACATCGAGGCCCCCAGCTCCCATAGATTTTGATTAGGCTGCGTATCTAATGTGTGGATGTATTGGAAAAGAGCTTGCCAGTTGGGGAATCATGGGGCACAACTGTTGTGCCCTACTCCAGGCTCCCCCAAAGCCAACAGAGTTTATATTCAGGTGTACTCTTGAGGCTGGAGTTCCAGAGTTTTCAACAGGAGTTCAGCACTGGGATACTCCTGAAAATCCCACTAGACGCTTATCTGCATTTGTAGATGCTTAAATAACTTTGAAATCTGGCCCTCAGTGCTCAATAGTGAATAAAGCCCATAATTCAACTGTGACTTATGCTAACTGATTGAGAATTGATGGTGCCAAGATACTGGAAGGCTGTCTGAACTAGAGGAAAATCAGAGAGTTACTCAGAGGAGGAGTGCTACCAAAGTACACCAAACCTGAATGTGGAATACAGAATCTACTCAAATCTAGCATTCTCTTGCTGCCTAAGTCTGTATAGAAAGGCTGAGGTCCCTATGGTAGGAATGATCAAATCCACCCTGACAGCAGTTGCTTTGGATTTGAAAGGCTTCATGATGGATGGATGTGACCAAAAAATGAAACCAAGGGCTGTGAGTTATCATGGCAGTGGCGTGGAATAACATGGAGTAAAGGTGACAAACATTTCAAGAGTGCTATAGTATACACCAGGGATGGGCAAAGTTTTTGGCCTGAGGGCCATATCTGGGTGGAGAAATTGCATGCAGGGCTGGGGCAAGGAGTTGGGGTGTGGTGTGCAGGAAGGGGCTTGGGCAGAGGAGGGATGTGGTGTGCAGGAGGGGGCTCAAGGCAGGAGTTGGGGTGCAGGAGGGGTGCAGGGTGTAGCAGGGGGCTCAGGGCAGGGAGTTGGCGTGCAGGAGGGGTGCAGGGTGTAGCAGGGGGCTCAGGGCAGGGAGTTGGGGTTCAGGAGGGGTTCGGGGTGCGGCAGGAGGCTCAGGGCAAGGAGTGCAGGAAGGGTGTGGAGAGCGGCAGGGGGCTCAGGGCAGGGGGTTGAGGTGCAGGAGATGTGCAGGGTGCAGCAGGGGAATCAGGGCAGAGAGTTGGGGTGCAGGAGGGATTTGGGCTCCAGGGTGGCAGCGGCGTGCATTGGGGCCAGGGCAGACTCCCTGCCCTGCACCGCTCCAGGAAGTGGCTGGTACCACGTACCTGCGGCCTCTGGGGGAGGGGAGGCATAGGGCTCCGTCCGCTGTCCTGGCCTGCGGGTACTTCCCCTGAAGCTCCCATTCGCCGCGGTTCCCCATTCCCACCAATGATCAGGTGCTTGAATATGTTGTGGAAAGTGAATATACAGTTGAATGGTACACTAGCTTTAGAAAATGTATATTAAAAATTGCTATGGTAACCTGATCCCAGTATCTGTGATAGCAGATCTGTGATTGTCCTTCAATCTGTTAGGCTTTTATTAGCATTTGATGACAAAGTTATATCATTAGTGCTTTCCTCCAAAAATATTGCTGGTTTGGTCAAAACTTAATATTTGGATTACATCTTTTGGAAATAGCAACCTAGTTGGACATCAAAGTAAAGTAAGATAGCTTCTGGGCCAATTTCTACTGGTGAAATTGCACTTTATTTTTATTGTATGGTATTTCGTTTAAGCAATGAAACCTTACATTGCATTGTTCTATTGGTACAGGAGGGATTGGTAGCAAGGTGGACTTTGCTGGTACAGACATCTTCATCTTTCCAGACACACAAAGAGGTCCCGATGACTCGTATTCCTCAAACAAAGGTAGCATTGCTCCACCTCCATCCAGCAGCTCCATGGCTTCAGCTAAGAAATCAAAGAGATTATGGGCGCAACCAGCTCAAGGGCTGGAGTTGATAAATTGCACTTCCCCTCCGCCAAAGGTATTTAAGCATTGATGACAACAAGATTTTATCATGTAGATTTTCAGTGCTCTATTCATCAAAGATTGTTTAAGACATGATCCTGCACCACTGAATCAGGCCAAAGCCAACTGAAATAAATAGAAAGACTTCCCTAATGCTAGTTTGCTAAAGTGTCTCTCCTGTAATTCTTGCATTGTTCATATAGGCACCCAGAATGTCTCACATGCAGCTATAGGAGAGTTTGAGTCTGAGTGATAGACTTCAGTTATTACTTGAGGTTTGATGGTTGTTCTTGGCATCAATGCATAAGGGACATCCCCTTCTCTTTGCATGCACCTGAATTAAAGTGTTGCATACAGATCAGGACTTTGAGTTTTGCTTGGCCTTTTAAGACCTTTGTATCATTAGCGTGCTGATCCATGCTATGGCCCAGATGAGAACTGAAAAGGAAAAATAAAGCAAGCTTGGTGAATAAGGCTAGAAAATTTGAGTTCAAGTGCCTTGAAATAAATAAAGTTGGAGCAAAAGCTAAAACTGGTGACCAGCTGAAGTCTCCAGTGGAGACAAAGAGTTCTGGTAGGATTCAGAAGTGGTGAGTCTTGATACGTAGTTTTGGGAGATGAGAGCACTGTCCCTGGTAAGCATGTAGGAGAGGATGTTATCCATTCTGTCAGGATTGGTGGACATCTCATGAATGAGATAACAATGTTAGAAGGCTGTTTTCTGGTAAATCATACAGATTGTGGGATCAGCTGACCATATCAGAGTTACTGTAGAGCTTTATTTTATCTATGATAAGATCAAGCATAGTTCCCATGAGCAACTAATATATTTCTATAAAAATATTAATACCCTTGAGTGACCCCTAAGGTACTTTTCTGGTAATGAGTTTTAAAGTATATATGGGCCAGCCTTTGTGCTTATGACATGTATATGTTAAATCAATATGAGGAATACATTTCTAGATCCATAATTTCCCACAGTTGTGTGGTAAATGATAAAATGGTAGTATGTCTTGACCACTCATTTATAAGTAGCTGCAGTTACTTTTAATCTGTGGCTGTGCTCTCTTTCCACAGAGCCCACATATGATGCCATCTCAACCCTTACAGAATACATTTTTGGATTATGATATAACTATTTATAATGGCACTATAGATGATAAGGCTCCAGATTTCCTGCCATTCAAGCAGCACTATTGTTTGTCCTGGGGAAGTATTCTTTCTTTCTTGGAATATGTTGAGAAGCTTCTCAAGGACTATGCAGTACCATTGGCTATAATAAAGAGTAAGAAGTTGATGGAACTCATATCGGACTTTGAACTTAACCAGAGGCCAACCAGAGATGACCTTCTGTCGGTGATAAAGAACCGGACAACTGTGAAAAGGATCTTAAATCAACCTGGCCAGAGATACAAAGGGCAACATGGTACTGAAATGGCTGCCACAAAGATCCAAGCAACATGGAGGCGCTATAAGGCCAGAAAAGCCTACATCCATTTCAGGCAGCAGCAGTGGGCATCAGGTGTGATTGCCATTTCTTGGCTCTTGCATAGCCACATGGCACGTGTAAAAAAGACCCTGAAGGAATCACGTCAGAGACACCTGGAGAATTTTTACATCAGGGCCAAGGTGTGCAGTGCTGCCAGCTGCTACTGCAGCACTTCTTTTCTAAACATCTCTTGCTTGAGTAATCGCAATAAGCTGTTTCCATTTTTTTCCCTTTAACCATACATTTGTCTGAGCATCATATTTCATCCTTCATCAGTGATTCAGCCTTTGTGGCTGCAGAATCTGTTGCAATTTTTCTATGGAAAATGTCCCTTCACTTTGACTTTGGTAGTTCTGTCAGAAAATCAATGTTTTAACTGCATTACCGTAGCTCCCTATATATACCTTGTGGCAGTAAATTGGCTAGAAAAAAAATCCCTCTCTTGTCTACATTGCTGTCACCACTTTGTCAGAAAGTATTTAAGTTTGTAGACAGCCTTTTAATTAGTGCTCACAATTTCATTTATGTTTGCTTTCTTTTTTTTCATTCATATTCTGTTAATTAAGTGAGCAGCCTCTAATCTTCCCCTGCCAGTAGCTTCATGTAGCCACCTAATTAAATTAATTGGGGAAGATGTTTTAAGTATGTAATTAAATCAATTAATATAATTTATGCCTGGCTTAACTGTACAGTGGAAAAACAGCTGAAGTTTGACTAGATGAATCCACTACAGCTTCCTGTCACTGATCAATGCTCTTCTTGATTTTTAGCATCTGGCAGCCAACTGGAATCGCATCAGGACCTCCAGGAGGACTATTATCCATATCCCATCATTAGGTATAACACTTTTGCCTGCAAATCTATCAGCAACCTCTATTACCCACCACATTATGACTCCTTGATTGAGTTCAAGGAAGGCCCCTTGTTTTATTCAAATTGGTCTCGGCAGGAAAATGTTCTCAACATGATGAGAGTAATAACACAGGGCCCTCGCTCGAAACGGCGTTTAATTTGGGGATTAAGCAAATAAAGTCATTATGTGGAGGCCGCTATTCAGTGGAGAGGTGATTTGCTGTAATTCGCTTTCATCTGTATGAAATGAACTAAAAAGTTGTATTTTTTCCCCCTGAAATAACAGATAATGTTTTCAGTCTTCTTTAATGATGGGAGAACGTGTGCCTGTGTGTGTTGTTGCTGTTACAGCAATAAGCCAGGGTATTGCTTATACACTGTTTTTAATCAAATGTGCAGTCAAAATGATAAGCTACATTCTCTGAAATTATTTAGTTCTAATTACGAGCAGATGGGATGCTTTATTTGCACCTAGGGCGCCTGAGCAAAAGGAAATGCTGTGTGAACAAGAATAATTAAGAAGTTGAATAGTGTTTTTTGCGCTTAAATAATCTGCAGTTTCATGTTAATTAGCACTAATGTAATTATTTAATTACATTTATGAATTGGGGAACTTAAAAGCTATTTTCTGCAAAGCAGTGGTCAAATGTAGTTGTTTAGAAATGATAGAATGTGATTTCTTGGGAATTTCCAAAATGCACCAATAATCTCTTAAAACATGAATTGCTGTCAAAATGTTTGTGATTTGATTTATTTTCTACGGTTTCATAGCAAATTAATTGACCTTAGAGAGTTAGGATTTCATGAACTGAACTGGCTTAGATGTGAATTAATGAAAACTGTGAATAAATTCTGTCACTCATATTTATGGAATATATATCCTTTGATTTTTATGAGAAGATAATTTGCAAATGATGTTAACATAAATATATAGCTGATGAACCACTGTTTTTATTTGCATATTGATCTTAAATTCTCACATGAATTAATATGCCAGATTAAATCATGTATCAGAACTCTAATTTAAAACATGAACATTTAAAAATAATATTTAAATTCCAATGGTTTTGAACCTGATGAAAATGGGAATTGGAAGGGACACCAGTTATAGAAGAGAAACAATTGTTATTTATATCTGTAAACTCAAATGTCAGCAATATTGCTAAGCAATGAATGCTTTTCAAGTTGTTTTCAAAGCTTTGGTATTATAAAAATAGAGAAACATTAAAAACTCTTTTTAAAGTGAAATGTCCCTGGTACGCAAATGACCCTGTTAACTTCCAGCAAATGTATAGATATAATTGAAAATATTTAAAACCTTCCGGAGACTTGTTTAAACTAAATAGGGAGTCCATTTTCATTTGGCATTTGACCTAGTGTCTAGCTCCTTAACCTGCAACTTATTGTATGCAGCAGTCGGCATCCATGTAAGAGTTATATGATTCGGGCTCTAGATAGGAATCTTGTCTCTTTTAAAAAAATAAATATTCTGTATTAAGTACATTTTATTATGAGTTCAAATCTTTTCTTACAAAATTACAAGGTATGTATATATAACTACCAAATGAAGGAAATATTAAAATTATGTCAATCAAAATAGAGATTCTTAAGGTATTGTAAGAAAAGTGTATTCATGTTTATTTAAGATAAAATATATGCAACTGCACTGAGATTTCTATTACAGACTTCAAGTTTTTTAGATATATTTTAGATTCCTATAAGCATTTTGTCCACGTTGAAAGAATAAAAGCTTTGTACTTTTTTTTGCTTTTATAAGAGATTCAGATTGAAAACAGAATTTTTTAAAAAGTTGAGTTGCTTTTGAGATATGCAAATATGAAATATAATAGCTGGAAGTTGACAAGATTGACATGAACAGAGCTTTAAACATAGCTTACATTTTAAAAACTGAAAACATGAAGGCTTTTCAGTTCTATGAACTAAGACCCTTTTAAGTATATAATAAAATAAAATAAAATGGGAACATCTTGACATTTTTAAATATTCTTCTCTGCATGGGTTTGTATTTTCAAAGATATTTTCATTAGATTTTTCATCCATCACTAAGGCATTTCCAGTTACTGTCATCGTAATTTATCAGAAGATCTTCTCTGATTGTTGTTTTGCTCTGACAAGTACTGTAATAATACCTGTTTTGAAAAACACTGCTAATTACTTGTAGCCAAGATACCAAAACAATTCCTCTTTTTTGGCCTAATTGAGCATTGGAATAAATAAGCTTGATTAGATGTTTACACATCACATTAGATGTTTATAATCTGAAGATATAAACATATCTATTAAACATCATGGCCCGACTCAATGCTACTTAATCACAAAATTCCAGACTTCAACAGGCATTTTCTTAAAGGAATTGAATCATATCAACATAAAAATATGTCTAAGTAACTATAAAGTTGGAACACAACTGCTGAGTATTAAGAAGTACATGTTTGACAAAGTATTTTTCACCAACAATATTTTTTCTTTGCAGTATAGTTAGTTAAGAATGGAGGACATTAAATCCTGGCTCTGTTGAATTCCAGTGGACTTCATTGAAGTCAGGATTTCACCTGAGTGTCAAAACCTGAATCTCTTCTCACACCGGTGGAACTCCACTGAAATTCTTAACTGTGAATTTCTCAGCTTTTTTCAGTTTGAAGAACATTTCAGGACCATTACAAGTGCCCATTCTCTGCACATAACTAAGGGAAATATTAAGTGAGATGATTGGTTAAAGAGACACTGTCAGGTTAAAAATTATAGTTTTTTTAAGGAACAAATTTCTATATTCATTTTACTAACAACAAAGCCTTGTTTTATTAAAACTGGATTTTAAAAATCTAATCTTTCATTATTTAAACAGTTTGTTACTTTTTGCATTTCTCTTTGTTAGTATAGTGAAAACAGGCTAGTCAGTTTCACTGGTGTTTATAATAATTTTCAAGTCAATTTCACTTTCAAATTCTAATGCTTTAATACAATGTTGCAATATTTCAGTTGCAAATACTGTTGGAGAATGTTTATTATTTTTATATAACTCTTTTAATTGGATTGTTTTAAAATTATAAAACCTTCTTTTAATCAATTTTGCAAAAATTAAATTTGGGGCCAAATTTGATCTGACTCTAGGTCAAATTCCATTTGCACTTACACTGATGTAAAATTTCTGATCTTTAATATGTATTCCAAGCAAAAGCACTAATGGACAGTAATTATCCATTGAGAATTTATTATCATCTTCATTAAATTAACATGTAAATATTTTAAAAAATATAATTGCAATAAGATATTCTAGTTCTTGAATTATGGTTTATCTTATTACAAGAAGAGCCTTTTATTACAACACAGAGCCACTGTGGCATTATTTCCTAATAAAATTACTGCTCCACTCAGTAACATTACTCTGCAGAAACTTTGCATAATATACAGTTATTGTCGCTTTCTTCTGTATTCCTTCTCTCCCTCCCCCTCCTCATTACCTCCTCCCCATTTTAACCCCTTCACTCTGCTGCATGTGAGTGCAACTCCTGTGCAACACTCACATTCTTTTAGAAAACGGTGTTTCAATGAATACTAGTACTTGAAAGTAAATATTTCAAGTATATTGGGTAAATTAGAGATCTGTTTTAGCACATGTGCCCAATATATTAGGCAATATCAACTGGTTAAACTCCAGCTATCTTTCTCTCCTCTTTTTTCTGAAGGGAAAAAACCCCAACCCCAACTTCCTTACACTGTTTTGTCTTTGCCACCTCCCTGCTTCATACCACTTCTTTTGTTGTCAAAGGCAGTTCTGAAAGGTGTTACAGGTTCTTTGCTAGGGCCAGGCACTAATGGGGACCCGCAAAACATATTTAGAAAGGGTAGTGAGTCCTGGCAGGGGCTGAGATGGGCAGGCAACAGTAGTCCCTTCTACTCCCCATTTTCTCTGACTCTCTTCTTGTTTACCTCAGTGTAAAGTGGGAGAAACTCCATTGAAGTCAGTGGAGCTATATTGGTGTGAAGGTGGTGTTAGAGAAGCAGACCCTCAGTGTTCTTTCAGTACCACGATCACACATTGCACTTGGAAATCCACAATTCTTGCTCTCAGAGATTGAGCTTTTCTGTAGTTCAGCTCAGCCATTGGCACATCGTGGTGGATTGGTGCTGAATGTGTGTGAAAGGGCATATCATCAAGCTCTGATAAGCTGCAGGTTTGGGAGACCAAAATATTACCACATCACTGATTTCAGCTCCAGTTGGAAGCATTATCTACCCATCTAAAGTTGTGATTCTGTGACACAAAAGAGGATCTATAGTTATGGCTTGAGCTCATATTCAGAGATTCTGTAGTTGCAAAATTGCTTCAACTTTTCAGAGCCTTTCAAACCAAACCCAGCTGCCCAAAGTATTAGTTAGACCTAAAACAAATGCGTAACTGCACATATCAAAAGTGGAGGTACATTCACAGCACACTACCTGCAAATGTAAATTAACTGTGGGCTGTTATAAAGAGGACAGTGATCAATTGTTCTCTATTTCCATTGTAGATAGGACAAGAAGTAATGGGCTTTATCTGTAGCAAGGGAGATTTAGGCTAGATACTGTGGAAAACTTTCTTACTATAAGTTTATTTAAACTCTGGTATAGGCTTCCAAGGCGTGGTGGAATCCCCATCATTGGTGGTTTTTAAAAACAGGTTGGACAAACATCATTTGAGGGGTGGTCGAGGCTTATTTGGTTCTGCCACAGTGCAGAAGCTGGACTTGATGATTTCGCTAGGTCCTGTTCAGCCCTACATTTCTATGTTTCTGTGATACTGTGAAGGTGATTGAAGCTGCAATAAGTGGAACTGAAAGAGGCTTCTTTAATGAGTGATACTGGCTCACCAGCCAGAGCATGTAACAGGCACCAGGACTTACCATTGGTGTTGTGCATGCTGTTAGCTAATAGGTGCATGGGACATGATGGGTGAATCTGGAGTTTTGCTATTGACTTAAATTGTGTGAAATCTTCATGCCATTGATTTGTGACTTGACATATGTCATTGGTATCTAGGTAACTAATTTTAGAAAATTACATATTGTAGCTGATATTGTGCATTTGCAGAACTACAGCAATGTAAAAGTTATTGAAATTTGTTCCATAGCTAAAATTTTAATATTTGCCATTTTAAATTATGCATTTTCAAAATGACAATATTAATACAATTTTTCTGCTAAAATGTGTTCCCTAAATACTAAACTATTTTCATATGTACAGTACAGTGCTTGGAAACCAGTTGTCAGTTTCTTGTGTCTAAAATGTTAGGAATTATTAAGCACTAGAGTTAGTGTATTAGAAACATGAGAGGGTGTTAGGAACCTGGATTGTAGTCCCTGCTCTACCACTGATTTGTTGTGTGACTTAGGCAAATTATTTAATTCATCTGTGCCTCAGTTTCTCCATGCTGACCTCGTGGGGTTGTAAAATTTAATTTTTCATGAGACTCAGGCCAAGATTTTCAGAAGCATCCACTAATTTTGAGAACCTCAGTTGAGGCGGACATTGAGACTTGGTGACCATTCACAACGGCAGTTTACGTTTATGGCAGCTGTGGGTGTGCAGGACCACTCAAAATGAAGCTCTATGTGTCTCAAGTTGATGCATCAGCAATTAATGGTTGCCTTTGAAATTTATGGACTAAATCTTTTTAGAATTTAATTTCTCAGTATTTCCTTTGGGGCGTTGCTTCTATAGATCATGGATATACGTACAGAACGGCACTGACATACAATTTGAGAATGCTGCTGATTACTCATGACTAATTTTCTGATCAAAAACAAATTCCTTGCAATAAAAAAAGGAAAATGTGCAATAGTAGTATCCTATGCAAGTCTAATGCTGTTATCTTACCAAAATTTAATACTTCAGTATTTAAGCAAATTTTAGTCATACCAGATAGCTATCCATGTGCAGATAGATGGAAAACTGTAACATCTTCATGTTACCAGATCTTGTTAACAGACCATTTAAGAGTATATGTTAAACACTGGATATTAGACTGCACATCCTATTGATTTAACAGCAACTGTCTCTATTAGCAATTGATCTTATATTTTTATTAAAATATTTTTTCTACAGGTTCATTTAAGATTAGCTAAATTTTAAAATCTACACAATTAGAGATTATAGTCACTATAAACGTGTCATTTACAGAAGTCTTTTAGAAGGTGAGGATCTAATCAGTCAGAAATCTGCCCTTCAGATAGATAATCCTAGCCCAGACAGGTTGTTAGTCATCCATACACTACATCCGCTGCCACTAAGTGATCAGATGTCATAGAGATTGTACTCTGGGTACCTTTTTTAATGAGGTATTTTTTGTTGCCTTTTATCTTTGTTTGAAGGAAAAGGTGCTGATAGAATGGACTGCTTGATCAGAAGGGCTCCTTACTTAATTGTGATGGCACTTACTTATCTCTACTGTTTAAAAAAAATAATAACAACATACACAAACCCAAATAAAATAAACACTTGCATGTATTTTGGGATTATAACACTCTGCAAGTTTTAATACTGCAGTTCTTATTTAAAAATCTCATTTTACATAGTCACGATGTTGTCATGTCCATTAACAAAAATGGCTTATTAAATTCAGACACATGATATCATGTGTGTTTAGCTGGTAAACACACTTCTTTCAGAAGGCCTACACTCAGAGAAGTCTTAACAAACAAAAGAATTGAAAACCTTTTATAGGAATGCCAGGTTTGAATGTTAAATGCCTCACTTCAGCTATTTCTTTAAAATGTAATTATGTTAGAGGGAGACATGAGGATATTGTAGTCTCACTAAAGAGGCCAAAAGTCCAAATTTATGATATTTTCCTGAAAATTGGAATAGCAAAAATACTCTCAACTGGATTTCCACTAGTACTAAAAATGAGCTGCATTTATTTATTTATTTATTTATTTATTTATTTATTTATTTATTTCGTCCTGTTTGGTGCATGTATTTTCTTTAGTGTTCAGTATCAGCAAATCCTTGCTTCAGACAACAAAGTATTTAGCCTAAATCAGGCGGTCAGTCAAGAATGAATCTGAGCTAACATTTAAAAAATATTGTATAGGAGCTGTGCATTCCAAAACCCAATGAACTACACCTCTGGAATTTGAACATACTCTTCATTTCTCACAATGCATTAAACTTTCATCCTTGCATGTCACAAATCCTCAGTGTGCTTCCATGATCCTGGTACTGGGAGTTTTACTGCATTAGTAAAAGAAAAAATAATAATAAAAATAAATAGATTGAAGCTTCTAGTAGCAGAATCAGCTTCTTGGCATGCATTTTATTGGCCTAATTCTCCTCTCAGTTTTATTAGCAGCAGTTTTGTTTTTGACTTGAATAGGAGCAGAATTCTGCTCTGCGTTTGTATTTCAGACTATTTATTTAAAATAAATAAAGATTTAATTCTTAGCAGTAGAATAACTATAAAATATATTTTTAAATAATAAATTTCAAAGGAAAAATGTCATTAGCTTATCTGAAATCTGATCTCTTTGAAATATACATGAGATGAGGGGTTTTATTAATAGATCTTGGTACCTTATTTTCTTTTTAGGGTATTCCCAGTGCATTCGTGAGGCTGCTCCTGATTTTGCTCTTCAACAGAATTTACAGATGGGGAGGCTGTGTGACATACTAGGTATAGTAAGTGCAGTCAGCTGCGTACATCTCTGTTGTTGTTTGTCTCTCATTTTTAAGGAAAAGAGCATGGATGAGGGAGAGTTCCTTGCTGTAGTAATCTTGAATGCAGAGAGCATTTAAACCCAAAAGCACTTTTCAGTACTTGATCGGTCGTTTATGCCATTTACTGCTCTGTGAGATGTTCATAAGAGGAACATACTTGTTATTTTTGATTTTGCAGTGAAGTAAGATGATCTGATTCTGTATGGTGCTGAGCATTTCTTGGCAGACGAGGGTGCTCAGCACTCCATAGAATCTGACTTATAATTCGGCAGTGCCAGTTATGCATTCAGGATCACGTTAGGAGAGAAGATATGCTGGGAAAGAGTAAGCCTTTATTTAATTAGCAAATAAGACAAGAAACATATATTTGAAAGTTTTCCCCAGCATGACAGTTCTCTTTTAAACAAAGCAATGAAGAATATTAATTTGTCAATGACCAACTTCCTTGGCTTCCTGGAATAACATACTTTACATGATTCATATATATTTCAGTGTCATTATTATTTCATAAATGCCATTTAGTAACTTTGTAACAAAAATGTTAGATCCAGAAATTTACAGTAGCCTAAAATAATAATGTAATTGCCTTTATATATTATCTAGGCACTAATGTTGTTTTTCCATAGTACAGTTGGTTTTAATTTTTTGGAGTTTTTTTTTAAAAGATAGATTTATTACATTTACATTGTTAGAAACTGAAAGGAAGAACATCAATGCATTGTATAGGAGTCAGTCTTGATGATCGAATGGTTTCTTCTCACCTTCATATCTATGACCATGAAAATTGCATTGCAGACTTTTGGTCCTAGCAATAAATAACCTAATCTAGAAATAAACCCGAAGATTACAACTGAAGGAGAGTAGAGAGATTTTTAATTTTTTCTCCATTTATTTACTTTGTGCATTTGACAGCACTTTATGTGCACTATGTGGATTACATGAACTTGTTTACCAGAAACAGCAGCAGCAAAGCTGAGGTTGAAAGAGAGTAGGCAGAAGAGGGAAAGGGGAGGGGGCCAAGGGAGGAGGTCTTGAGCAGTGCCCCATTTATCCTCAAAAAGACCCTTCTAAACATAAACAGGGGACCAGAAAAAAATCCTAAATATTTTTAACATTTTTAAAAAACCCCAAAGGTGCAGACCATACTATTAAAGGGTGCTTTACCAAAAAAACCCTCTTTTTTTCTTTTAGTATTAATCAATTTAAAAAAAATTAAGTTGACAGTATTCCCTTCAAATCTAATCCTATTCTAAACCTGTTTAATTCCTACTTATTAAAATCATTTATATAGAATCATAAATTTAAATTAAGATAAGGCCCAATCCTGCATCCCTTTTTCATGTGAACAGTTTCACATTGGCAAGGACTTGGGGAATGGAGCCATTAGACAGAAATAGGACATTGCAACTGAAGTCCAAAAATTCATCAGATCTCCTGTGTTCAAATATCAGCTCTGATCTGACAAACACTTTGGCCATGGAGTAACTTTAATACATAAGTATTCCCATGGGATTCAGTGGGCTACTCACATGCGCGAAGTTATGTGCAAGTGTCTGTAGGATCAGGGCCTTAGTGCTTACTTCTGCAAAATGGGAGGGTCTCTCAAAACCAGAGAAGTGAGTTTTCCACAGTTACACCCTATTCATTTGCATGGGAGTTTATAAGATTACAATCTAACCCCAGAAGCCACCTGTCCTTTTCAGTGAGTTGCACCATATTGTACAGTCTATGAGTAAATAAATATTTTCCCAGCAGTGGTTTCCGGTTGGCCAGGATTTTGAGTGGGGCCATTTCATTGGCCTTGTTTTCACTACAGTTTGCAATCATTCTTTAGCAAGTAACGGAATTGTAAACTGTAGTGCAGAAAAGGACCAAATACATTTTAAAATTGTGTTTAACCCACAGAACTCATCCATTCCACCTTAAATACTAGATTAGGTAAATGTTAGTACTTAGCACAGGAAAAGACTTATTTGGGTGTCTGAGAATGAAAATAAGCAGAAACAGAAAAAAAGGGGTAAAACACATAGAGTTTATAGATAAACATATATCAGATGTTAATTTGTGCCCAACAGAAGAGCACAGATTCTTGCAACATTGGTTTAATGGTTTCTTTAGAGCAGTGTTTCCCAAACTTGGGACACCACTTGTGCAGGGAAAGCCCCTGGCGGGCCGGGCCGGTTTGTTTACCTGTTGCGTCCGCAGGTCCGGCCGATCGCGGCTCCCACTGGCTGCAGTTCGCTGCTCCAGGCCAATAGGAGCTGCTGGAAGCGGCGCGGGCCGAGGGACGTACTGGCTGCTGCTTCCAGCAGCTCCCATTGGCCTGGAGCCGCGATTGGCCGGACCTGTGGACGCGGCAGGTAAACAAACCGGCCCGGCCCACCAGGGGCTTTCCATACACAAGTGGCATCCCAAGTTTGGGAAACACTGCTTTAGAGTATCAAGAATGTTTGTTTCTTTACACTAATATAATCAGATATTATCTACAGTCTCCCTATGCATTTCAGCTTATGTCTAAATGAGATCGTGATAGCTGTTGCTGGGGTAGTCCCAGCAATCTTTAATTCAGCCTTGCAAAATTCTGCTCACTTGCTTTACCCTGGGCAAGTAACTTTTTGACAAGATATTGCAATATCATTAGCTTTTTCATTGTCACAGCCAGGGTGGGTGAGCAGTTTGTGTGCCCAGGTTGGTAAGTTTTCAAGAGTGACTGAAAGTAATATTGAATATTGACCAAAGGCCAAATGGACTGTTCTCTTCATTGTAATTACTTTTTGAAATTATGTGGTAATGAATTTTATGCATTCTTTTTATGTGCACAATCAGAGCTTAGACAATGGGCTAGCTCTTCAGCGCGTGTAATTTTTTTGTACACCTGTTGAACACTATATATGTATTTTTTTAGCATGTGTTGTTTTCCTGCAGTAACGCACCACAGCAAAGTAAATGAGTGGAATATCTTATTCCAAGTCCTTTATGAAATGAGGTTTTCCTTGTTATCACCTTTTCCCCTAGATTTGTTTGCTGCACATTCTTAAATTTCATCTTGATGTAATAATAATCATTAATGGCACTTTTAGGGCTCAATCCAACTCCCGGTGAAGACAAGACAATTGACTTCAGTGGGAGTTGGATCAGACCTTGATAGTGCTATTTTTCATTTGTAGATCTCAAAGCAGCACACTATGTTGATGTTATGAGGCCTGTTAACTCATCAATGTTTAATATTAATGTTTTAGAACAAAACACACTGGATCAAATTTTCCGAAGTGGCATCTACAGTTGTGTGGCAGTTTTTCACACCTAAGTGTTTGCACATGCAGTCTTTCAGACCAACTTGTTTTACGTGCATGAACTCAGATTTGGTATTTAACAGGCCAATCTGCACACCCGTTTGTTCTGCAGAAGTTAATAATGCCATCCTACTGTCAGAGCCGTCTAGGGTGACCAGACAGCAAGTGTGAAAAATCGGGATGGGGGTGGGAGGTATAGGAGCCTATATAAGAAAAAGACCCAAAAATCGTGACTGTCCCTATAAAATCGGGACATCTGGTCACCCTAGAGCCACCCCTTTGGTACGGCAAATACGGGCGACTGCTCTGGGCCCTGTGTTTTGGGGGTGCCCTGCGAGCTGGTGTGATTGGCCGGCACAGTCAGTCCCGGAAGTGACAGATTCATCAGTTCCTCCCCGGGTCCTGTACCCCTCTAGGAACTGCCCTGCCTACTATGAGCATTTACGTGGACGGGCAAGAATAAGACCAGGCCATACAAACTCCAAGCAGAGTATGAAACTGCAGTTTCATCAGCTTTCTAGAACTAATAACTCAGTTTTATAATTTACTGAAGTTAATGGGACACATGTTTAAAGTAGTGCGTAATTCCTATTGATGTTAATATGAGTTGTGCTGCTCAATCCCCCTGAAACACTTTGGAAATTCTACCCCCAATGTGTTCTGCAAACTTAATTCTGAAAGCTAGCTGTTTCTTTGGATTGCTGACTTGTCTTCAGAGAAATGTTGAAGCACAGAAAAGCAGTTAAACCAGTAAGGTTTGTGAATTACAAAGCTAATTTTATTTCCAGTATGCTTTTAAGGAAGCTGTTTGTTAGCAAATGGTCAGGAATCATCAGATATCAGTTCACAATGGAGTTTACCTTTCTACGGATAATGAACATTGTGCCCATTTGTTTTAGATGCCAACGTTGACGTCATCTACATCTGCCCCCTTCATCTGAGTGAGGAGTTACTGCAGTATTACAATAAACTCCTGGGTCTGCAGGCAGCTGTTAGATCTGGGAACCCTGAGGACATGGGTGACCTGCAGGACAGGTTCAAAATTCTCACCCCTGAAGCTATAAACAGCTTCCCAGTGAGTTTGTCTTCTAATTACTACAGCTTGAGGGATGCAGTAAAATTAAATTGGAAATTTTATAACGTGTAACGCTCTGGTACCCATCAGTGAAATATTATTGCAAGTTTAAGAGCTTTACTGATTAGACTACTAGTTAGACTGCTGGAAATAAATATCCCAGTTTAGTTTTATAGACTTAGTTGAGGTAGTTCTATCCCCATTGTCTGTAGCCCAGTGTCCATTCTCAGTGTTTGTCTGAGACTTGGAACTTGGTAGATTTATAATGCTAAGGAAAGCATAGCAATAAAAACATTTCTATTACTCAAACTTTAGCTCCTTATAGCTGAACAGCCATTCATGTATTCATTCCTCAAGAGTATTTATTGCAGTGAAATCCAATTTAGAACTTTTTCTTTTAAAGATGTGGAACTTTAAATGTGTTTACTGTAGGTTTTCTAGTAATATTAGCTTTGAACTTGTTAGGCCAATTTTAAGACCAAACAATGCAACATAGTCCGAAAAGAGACTCAAACCTACTGAAGGGACAGCAGTGCTGAGCCTACTGCAGCACTCTGGCTCGCAAAACATCAGTGACTTCAGTAGTTATGAGTTTAGTAGGCATTTTGCCTAGGAAGCAGTACTGGATTCGACCTTTATAGGTTTGTTTTAAGCACCTTTCTTTCAGTGTATGAGATAATGTCTTTTCTCATTATACTTAAATTTACTTAGAAGTATCCTCAAAGTAGCTGAGTACGGATTGAAACTAAGGAGCCAGGTCCCAGCTCTGGCAGCACATAGCAACCTTAATGCTGATTTAACCTGCCACCTGGGGATTGCGTTGTAGGGGAAATCACTGGGTGGTGATAACTACATAGCCGGTGCCGGGCCACCTCTGGTCCCAACCTTCTGCATGGCAGGCATGGCCCAGGAAAGAAGGGTGTGTGGTTCAAACAACCTTGTGGTCTGGCAATCCCTGGTTGGTGGCATAATGCTTTGGGGAATCACTGCAGCCAGGTACAATTTAAAGCATTCCTGAGATTGCTCTAAATTGTGGTGGTCCTCAGTTGGCCCCAGGCTCAGTGGTTTAGACCATCTTTGCTAACTGCTTTGAGTCTGATGCCAAGCTGAGCTTGTCTGGACCCAAGGATCTAGCCTCCAAGTCCTTGAAACAAGTCCACACATGATAATAAAACAAATGGCCTTTTCCTCTGCCTGCTAATTATTGTTTCTGTGTTATTCCCTTTGGAATCCTGAGGATTCCCCACATCCCCCTGCTTTTACATCTTCTCCCCCTCAGCACCTCAGGTCATGGCTATCATATCACTGTCTGAGGCAGAATGAACTAGATTTTACACCCTGTTGCCTTCATTCCTTAATTAACTGTAGAAGCTATTATTGAGAGACCCACAGCAATTCTCTTCCTTGCATCACCACTCCTGGCCCTAGGGAGCAAGTGACCGGGACTGGAAATTGAACCTGGGTCAGTCAGGCTGGCCCTTCTGTCCTGCTTTCATGCTACCGCTCAGGGGGAAAAATAAAAATATCACTCAATAAAACTTCAAGAGTGTGCTTTAAAGCTGAATAAAGAAAGGAAAATCAGGAACATAGGGTTGTTAGCTACTCTCCCTCTATTATGCCTCCCAAGACCCTCGCTTCTCCTGCTGGAACTTTGAGGATCACACCTCTCCAAATCATGTCCACCAACTTCACAGAGAGCCTTGGACACTCTTTGGCGCTCCACACTCATTCCTCGTTAGGCTAGGGACTTTACTGTTGAGCGACATGAGGCATTCTTTCCCTCCACTTCTGGGGGATGAGCATGGTACCTCCACCATACTCCCAACCCAGACACCAGGTCCAAGATTTATACTTTTCTTTCTTGTCATGGAGCCTGCAGAACTTTGAATGAAAACAGCCTTTAAAGTCCACGTTTGGGAAAACACTTAAACATATGCTTAAGTCCACCCCTATTAAGGAGAGCATTTAAACGTGTTAAAGAAATAGGAATGCTTTCCAGAACTGGGTCCTAAACTAGTGGATGAAATCTTATTGTAAAGAAAACTTCCTTCCCAATATGGTTCTAGAACGTTATCTTCATTTTTGTGTAGTAGCAGTCTCTGTCCTGCTAAATGTCTGTAACACTATTCTATGCACAGCATCCATCACTGTCTTACTCACTTTCTGAATGTGCTTTGATATTTCCAGTGAAGTAACTTGTACATTGCATGATTTGCAATGGATGCATGCGATTAGTTGTAGCAAATATTTCTGAGACTCAGCCTTCCATGATTGATATTCTTAGTTTAATTTTACATGATGATGTGTTTCATGAATAGCCTGTCCAGAGATAGACATTTTATTTTTAAAAAGAAATGAAAAACTGAAACCTTTGTTCTTTTTTAAAAAATCTATGCTTCCTCCTCTGCAGTCGAATTGACTGTAGCCATTTAAACTACTGCATAATGGAAATGTATATCCACTGTAATTTACTATGATCAATGAAAGGTTTGCTAAATCAAAATGTTTTATTCTCAGAGAATCATTTAAAATGCTGCTGCACTGTATGGGGAAATACATTCTCTGCTATAGGGGTTTTTCTTCGTTTTTTGTATTGATTTTGCAGATGCTTTAGAGTTAAACCATGCCAGAAGTGTTGCAGAGATGAATCACTATTATCCAAAGGCCACCAGCATCTCTGTCGACTGACAGAAGGATAATTCCGCGTGGATCAAATAAATACAGATGTGTAGTAATTAGTTCTATTCCCAGTGAGCCCATTTCCAACACACTAAAGATGTGAACGATTATGGAGCCTCACCCCAACAGCTTTTATCAATTTAAACAGCTAAGCTACAGGATAGGTCATAACCCAGCCTGCTATTAATAATGTATTTATTGTGTGCAACATTATAAATTAGGTTCATGGAATAGAAAAGAACACCTTTTAACAAGAATAATGTTATCTTTATACAGGGCCATCACATGTGCCTGGCCACTCAGCTGAAGTACAGTCCCAGGACAATCAAAAGAATAAAAAATCTCATCCAAGGCAAAGAAGCCTACATTATTGGTGGACTTCCTCACAAAGATGATTTAGCAGTGGCTGACATGTTAAATGTGCCCATATTGGGCTCTGAGCCAGAAGTAGCTCATCTCTATAGAACTAAGTCCGGAAGTAAAAGAATCTTTGCTAGTGCTTGTGTGCCAACACCTCCGGGAGAATATGACATCTATAACCATCGACAGGTAAGTGGGAAGCAGTTTGGGAACTTGTCTGTTGGCAAAAGAACAGTTTATTTGGCATGTCAACATATGAACGCATATTGTGACTAGGTAGGGGGCAAACTTTGATGCCTTGCATAAAAAAAATCAAATGTCTGGTGTTACATTGATTAGAACCTTATTGTGCAGTGAAGCATTTGTGTCAAGGGAGGTTCCATTTGTTTAGGAAAAGGCGATCAGCCAAACTGAGATCCGCTCTGCAGATCTGCTGCCTGAATTTTTCCCTCTGTTTAGTGTATCAATTCATTTCCAATTTCACTTATCTTATTGCCATGACAAAGCATAAAAGTTTTGCCAAACTCAGTACATCAATCATCTGCGAATGGGGGGGCTTTAACAACAGTAATAGAGGGAAAAAGGGATTTTAATGTGGTCAGTTTGTATGTGTTTATTCTGGACTCACTGGCAAGATACTATTCTTGGAGATAACTGCAAATTTTTATTGGTGTGCCTCAGTGTATTGTTACTTTTTGCTGAATTTATCTAGTTGTGGTTCTACAAATTATGCAGCAACTAACCTATATACAACCTGCTTTTGTTTTCATTATTTTCCTTTTCCCTGTGTTATGGAGCACTAACTTGTTGCATCCTGTCTCAAATTAGCCTGTAAGCTCTTCCGGGGAGAAGCTGTCTCTGCTGATGTATTTGTTCAGCACCCAACATGGTACCTGATATGGGCATCTAGGTGCTACCACAAAACTAACAATAATCATATCTTTGGTTACAAGAAATTCCTGCCAACAAGACATAATTGAGAGAGGGAGTCCTTGGCTCCTCCTTCATAAATAGTATCCACCAGGAATTCCTTTGGTCGGGAGAGGTACAGAACCTGGCTTCAAATTGTGTTGAAAATCTTGTTCCTCTCACTGGACCCCCCTTTTATTTTCTCCCTTCTGTATCTGTGCTCTGGCTTCTTAGCATTATTTGCTTCTGATGGGTCCTGATCTAGCTGTGAGGTAAGAGCAGTTCAGTCTCCACTCTGTGGCTGCTCATAGAAAGACCTTCCTGCTCACCATAGGTTATATTCTCTTTTGTTGATTTATGTGTATAACCAGCTGGTTTTGACTGCCCTTGCAGTTCGATATTAAAAATGTTCAAGAGGCCAAATAACCAAGCTCAGCCAGTTTATTGTCTATAGACAAACAGTATGGTATTGGAAATAAAGAGCTAATATGTCACCAGTCCTTCCAGGAAGTGGTTTCTCGCAATGTGTTCAGTTTACCTTCCACAGAAGGTTTGCTTCCCAAAAATACACTGCTAGAAATACCTCTATTTTAATGGGGTTGTTTATAAGCTAAAACCCTCTGTATGTCCTCTAAGATTCCACCCACCAATTTCAACTTATTTTTCTGGTTCCATGGTGCATCCCTCTTGGGTTTTCGAATACAGCATTCCAAACTAGTTGGGCCATGGAGGCACTCCCTACCTGTACCATGGTAGAACACTTACATATCTTGTTCCCTGTCTCCCTGTGCCAAATGCTGACTTGCACTGTTATAAGGTATTGTGGGATACTTAGCATAAGAGAACAAGAGTAGGAATAGTATAATTCAGCGTGATTACTCAACTTATCTTCAATATACCTTAATAATACCATGCACATAATACGTATTACCATGGTGTATGCTGCATCTAACTTATATGTATTGGCAAACAGGTCCCCACTTGTGGCTTTGGTAATTGTGTCAGGATGACACCTTTGCCAAATTAATATATGAAGCAGAAGTGAGGGCATTCATGGGAGTTTTATACTGTTTTAGCAAACTGCATAAGTGACAGCATGTAATTAATACAATTAAAACTAACACTCCCTGTAATACAACCGAAAGCTTTAAGTGCAACTTTTATCCAAGTATGCAAAATTATTATTTCCACCATCATGGATAATATATCTAGTTGAAATACTTATTCTGCTTTGTGCATGTCATTGATAATCTGGATAATCTTTTTTTTCAGTACAGTAATGGTTTTAAATTTAAAGTTAGCGGTTCAATATCTATGTTTAAAACTGGTATTTATTTCTTTAATTTCATCCTGGTGCTGGGGCTTACTTTGAGTCATGGATTCATTTTGAAAGACTGGAAAAGGCATAAGCAGTGTGACCTATAATGCTACATTTATGAGAAATAAAGCAGAAATTTGGAGTAGTGACATTACCAATGAAGTCTTCATACATAAATGTTTTGTAATTAGTCACATCCCTATTACAGGTGACCCTTATGGCTGGTCATCACCATTTGGTGAGCGTCACAAGGCAGGAGACAGAAGCGGCTAGCTTTTTCGACACAATAAACTGGTACAGGCCAGCGTGGCTGTATAATGGAATTGTGATGTCAAAAACATCACATCTGCCCACATATCAATATCCTTTAGTGGAACAACAAGCCGTGTGCAGTGCCCTACAGATTTGTGTTGCTGAGTGATACACAGTAGCTGAGGTAGACCTAAGCATTCCTTGAAGTTGCTGTCTTCCAGATAACCTGCTGAATGGCCAGAAGCCAACTGATCAACTATTACAGTGTCAGGATCCATTATCAGAAACGATACCTTAAAAGAAATAGACGTGGAACCCACCACTGAGCACAATTATTTGAATAATATGTACCTTGATTAAGAGGCAGTGTCACTGACCCCAAATTATGAATTGTACTAAATGGAATTGTTATGATTGTTGCCAATACACTACAATCTCTGTTGTACACTGACAATAATACCATTTGGCTAATTGTTCATTTGTTAATAAGATTAGGCAATTTCCCTTTTTCAATATTCCCTAATGAAATAGTTATAGTAGTTAACACATATCTCCCATAAGCAGTGCAAATTTATTTCTCTACCTATATGATTTTCCCACGCTTTTTCATTGTTTTCTAAGATGAATTAATTAATTTTTACCTGTGTTTGGTTAAACAGCTTAGTATTGTCATGTATATTGTACACCATTTATCATTCCCCAGTAGCCATGAATTATGGGTTTAGAAACGATGTCTGCTGATGCTCAAAATAGTTAATGCGCCTTTTTATATTTTTCCAATCTGCCCTGTTCCAAATGGACATCCCAGATCCAAATACCCCTGAAACAGAACCACAATTCCATCTAAACTTTGGCGTCACCTCCTTTGAAAGATATCAGACCGCAGAACAGTTTCCTGCCTGGTTATAGGCCTTGTGAATATTCATATGATACCATTGTATCAACTAACAAAGAAGTATGCAAATTTTATCTCTTTTATGCAGTAGTCAGCTAGTTTCCCTTGTTCACATGGGTTTTTCACACAGCAACAGGCAAACAAATTAAAATCTGTGAATCTGTGATTAGGAAGAAGAAAACATTTTTGCAAGAGGAAAATGTGATTATGAAACTACAGAATCCGGCGGCATGTCTTAACAGCAGGTGGGGTACCTGAAATTGCGCATACCTCATTTTTTAAATTGACTAGATTTCAAGTTAGTGGTGTCCCTTTAACAGCAGCATGCTTAGCCATAGATCCTTTTATACAATTTTCTGATTGCACACTTCCTTTAGTATCATTGTGGATTTTTTTTTCATGGAATTTGGATGAATTTTAGGGTAGCATTGAGTGTTCATTAGATTCTGGAAGAAAATACTTTACCTCATCAAGAAAATCATCTTGTTTCTACTGTGTTTTGAAATTTGCAGCATTCATCCAGCTAGTAATGTCAGCATGTTGTATTTGTGAATGGCAATAATCAATAGCTTCTCTCTTTTTACTGATGTGCATCATAAACCTGAAAATAGTGAGGATGTTATCATTCTTAGGCATTCTTGCTGGCTAGCAAAAGGCTTTTTGCATTCCTTTTCTTTTTACAAATACCTTTAACACTGAAAATAATAGCAGCTAAACAAATATATTACAACTTCCATACTGTTGATAAAATAAATATATGTTCAATGATGTGAAAAACAATACATTAGACTCCTAAATTAGTTCAATTTGTTAAGTACTTAATTTATAAAAATTTCCTACCCAACACCCCAATGTGCTTATTAGTTCCTCTTTTGATCCAAGCTGCAACATTTCAGAAGTTCTCCTTCTGTTGTTTGCTCCTATGAAATATTGACATCTTAGGTTAAATAATAAATGAAAGGTGACACTATGTTAAAGCACAGTTCAATTTTCACTTAAAGATAGCACATAATTCTTTCTATTGGTACAGTCTTAACAGTACTATTGATTGTTTTCATTACTGTAGGGGAGTCATCAACAGAAACTCATTTATAGGGTTCTCGAAAGCAACAAATAATAGGATTTGGAGCAAACAGATGATAATTCTGTTTGTGATTGAAGTCCAAAAAATATATACAACTTGGGGTTCAAAAGATTACCATGTAAAAATACCTTCTAGTCAATGCAGCGCAAGATCTGTATAACACTTTTCCAGGGTCCAATGGCATTTACTGTTTCTAAACAGCTAATTATATTCTGCTCCCTAGCTAGTTTTACAAGAAAGTCATTTAAAACTGGGTATGCATATATATAAATAATTAGAATCACTTTAATAAAGTCTATCTTGTAACCCCTTCATAAATTTATAACCATATAATTCACTCCGCAGCAAGAATGTGTCACAGATGTTTGCCTGGTATTAGAATCTGACTGTAGCAAGAGGTTTTAAAGAGAGGATTTTGAAAATAGTCTAGTGTTGCCATCAGTTACCCTTTCTGAGACACATCCTGAGAAGTACTGAACATTCAAAACTAATAACCCCGGTCCAGCACTGAGCTCCACGTAGGCAGACTCTGCACTGGCACAGAGCCCCATTTACCTTTCAGTGGGTCTGCATGGGGGCAAAGTCTGTTCAGGTGGATCCAATTGCAGAATTGTGGCCATAGGATCCTGAACAAAAAAGAGTTCAGGTGAGCTTTACATAAGCATCCAAGCTACTAATCACCAGTATCTCTGCTTTTTTGGGAGGAAGGAGGATTGGTGAGTATTGGTAAAATTGGTTTGAACCTGAAGCTTGAAACCCTAATTATAAGTCTGTTTTAAAACAAATTTTAAATAAAAATATACAAGCACCTTAATGATGTCTAGGGAGGTTGTGGAATCTCCATCTCTGGAGATATTTAAGAATAGATTAGATAAATGTCCATCAGGGATGGTCTAGACAGTATTTGGTCCTGCCATGAGGGCAGGGGACTGGACTTGATGACCTCTCGAGGTCTCTTCCAGTCCTAGAGTCTATGAATCTATGTCCTAAGACAGAATGTGTTTGAAGCCATTCCCTTTGTCTTTATGCCACTGTTTCATCCATAGATGCTTGAAGTTCTGAGTCAGCTGATCATAGATAACCTGGAAGTGAGACGTTGGTTGTTTAAAGTGGACAATGAATTTGGAGGAAATGGCACTGCATATTGTGACATTGCCAGGCACCTGAAATGCTACCATTGGACCCAGAAGGAATGTCAGAGATATAACACCGAGATGTGGCGGAAGAAATGGGCACACGTAAGTTAGTGAGAAGCTGGGTATCTTATTCCCTGGGACCGTTTGTTCTCTTTATGTTGAATACATCTGTAGGGAATGGGTCATGCTCACTAAAGCAAGCACATTGTCATGCACTCCCCTTCCACAGAATTTTTGCTTGGTTGGGGAAAATTTAGCTCCCTTTGGAGTTTCCAAAGGAGTTTCTGCAGGCGGAAGTGGCTGGGGGGATTTCCTGGATTAATGTGTACCCAGCTCCTGCAGACATGCCCCTGGCTTGCTCTGGCCTTTTAAATTAACACCTCAACTTTACAAGAAATTGAACTTTATCTTGTGGAATTATTTGGATAGAAAGTTTTTTATAACATTTTATTCACATATAATAATAATAATAGTACCTTCTCTTCGATAGCACTTTTCATCCCTAGACCTCAATGCACTTTACAAAGGAGGTAGCATCATTATCCCCATTTTACAGATGGAGAAACTGAGGCGCAGGACAGTTAAACAATGTCATTCAGCAGAGTGTTAAACCAAAGAGTGTTATTTATGTAAGTCATTTATAAATACGTGTCCTGGTTCAACAGGATGAACACTAGAACCTCTCGTACTGAGGTTTGATTTTCAGCGGTTCTGAGTATTTACAATCAATTTCAGAGGGAGTTGTGGATGTCTATGGGCGATCAATATCTCTGATCAGAAGTGTGTATCTGTTTTATCTAGTAGAAAAACCACCTGGCTTTACATTCCTAAACATGAACAAGAGCAAATGTCACCATGCTTCAGTGTTGTTTGTCTGTATGCTGGTGGGTGTTGCTATACTGCAAGTAGTGTGTTCTAACAGAGCATGTATTACTCGCCCCAGCTTGTGCATAAATGAGGTGTTGCAAAGGTTTTTAATTCTGTTGTTGCCTTCTGGAAATTAATTCAGCTCCTAGTATTATAAATTTCTCTTCACTGAAGACTTGTTTGAGTGAACAGTTGTTTGAGCCAGATTCATCTCTGATGTAACTCTATTGACTTAAACATAAAAGTAAAGAGGAAGTATTAGCAGGGATTAATTTGGTCCATTGTGTTTAATGGCAAGCTGGGAAGTTCACTAAACTATTGTAAGAGAACATGATTTAAATAAAACAGTTAAGCAGAAACTGAAGAGAGGAGCAAATAAAATCCTTAGCTCAATAACTGTGGGGGTGAACACAAAATAAAGGGAATTTTTGTTATTAAAACTTCACTTTTCTGATCATACTCTGTCTTCTCTATTGATGTGCTGATATCAGTAGATAACTGGGGCAGTGGCTTCTGATTTGCACAAAGTTTGGGTGGCTACAAAAATGATGGACAGCCACAAATATACAAACATAATGATGTAAACGTTATGACCTTCCAGCCTTCATTAGTGCACCTTTTAAACAATGTACAAGTTTGTTCTTTACAAATTGATGGACTGAATTCATTGGATCCAGTTCATTCAGAATTTGAATTCTAATGCAAATTAGATTAATTTTAGTTAAAGGTCTGCGAATATTTAAATAAGTATTTGATATTTAAGTCTGTAGCGCCAAATTTATTCCCATTAAATTCAGAAGAGTTGTATCACGGAAATATATACCCTATCGTCCTATTTTAAATAAAGAAATATTTACAGCAGTTCCGCTTTTTTAATTCAATCAAGAATAGTTTTAGAAAGTGTAACATTTGATTGAATTGTGTAGTATAATATATTTCAAATTGTGCTGGTTAAACTTATTTTGAATTTGGATAATTACAAAGTAATAGTGCTTTGTCATATGAAACTTTCTGTGCAAACATTAAGGGCTAGATTCTCCAGTTCTCTAAGGCTCCCTTGCTCTGCATAAGTATGACCAGTGAAAAGTGGACTTAGAACAGCCAGAGATGGCCAGTGGAGAATATTGCCTGTGCCAGGGAGCTCTCTGCTTGCATAAAGCTGTCAGAGGTAGTATACTGATCTTCTGTGCCAGCTGCCCATGTGGGAGGGGAAGAAGGCACTGCAGAGCACAGCTGCACTACATCTGCTCTCCCACTGGTGTAAGTTCTTTGAGAGTCCTTGCACCAGTGGCTTAAGTCAGAGCTGTTCTCCCTCAGGGCCTGATGGCTCAGAAACAGGGAGTTATAACTGGTTTCCTTATGGTTCCCCCACTTCCGCTGCATTTAAGTGGAGTCCAGACACAGACAAGAACATGCCCCTTAAAAACTCCTACAACATAAATGCTTACCAGAAGTTGAAAAACATATATAAGGAACGGTACACTTGATATAATTTTCTACAAGCATGTCATCAGGAAAGCTTCTCTAAATCCAGGCCAGTATTTCAGGGGGCGTAGGTGAAAGAACAAAACACATTGCCATTTAGAGCATCTTGTCCAGAAATGAGAGTTGACATTTTCTGCCTTCAGAGTGGAGCTCTCTTTTGTAAGCATGGCGACCTTTCTTATATATAATGAACTGCAATCTCCACTACGTATTACCATTGAGAGCAGAGGATTAAAATTATCCTTTGTTACAGAGTACCATCATAATGATACACATTTAGACATCAAAGCATTAGTTTATGGGCACAGGCATGCTTTAATGTCCGATTGCAGTATGTAGACCTGTTTCTTTCGATAATGAAGACATTGTGTCATTGGCCTAGGCTGCCACATACAAAACATATGTTGGCAGGTTATTAAAAAATTCAGCTTCTTGATGAAAGACTATCCTGCAGGCTAAGAGTATAGAGAAAAGACTCTCCATTCTGGTAGAATTATTAGAAATGAGAATATGACTGTAAGCACTAAATTATGTTAATACTTACAAATAGCATCATTTGCATAGCAGTTTATGACACGATACCAAGATTTTTCTCATTGGTATGTAGTAGGCAACAGATTAAAAATAATGTCGTTTGTGAGTTTGAACTGTATAAGAATCTATTCCATCTAAAACAGAGTGATTTTAGATTCCTCATTTCAGGCATAACATTGGGCAAACTAAAATGCATGACAAGATTAGTGATGTATTTTATCCTGTTAAATTAATGTAGAGTCTGAGTTATCTGAGAGATTACTTTGCAGCTGCAATTGGGGTGAAATCTGAGTATGTTAACATTGACTGCAGTGGACCCACTTATGGAGCAAGGCACCAGTTAGTGTGAGCAAGGGTATCAGTGTCTGACCCTTGTGTGATCAGATAGTGCTGAAAAGCCTCAGCACCTCAGTGGCATTTTCCAGTTTGTATTGATGCAATATAAATGCAATGCAATGTAAATGATTCTGGGGAAAAGCAAAATGTTATCTAGCTAAAATCTGTGAAGCTTATCTATATCAAACGTGTGTCCTACCTGGGATCCTTTTCTACCTGTACACTATCACTTTCCACTCTTATTTAGGTATTGTCTTCAAACAGTAGTGAGAGTCCATTTATAACCAAGAGCCTGTGCCTATTCCCACTGAAGGATTGGCCTGAAAGTTTTGGCAGCTCCATTAGCAAGAGAATGTAGTAAGCATTATTGACGATGATTTGTTTTGCATGTGGAGGTACTACTGTAATAGTCTTTAATAATGGATTTTCCAAAGCACCATAGAAGTTAGATGTCTAATTCCCATTAAAAGTAAATGCAAGTTAGGGTCTATCACTCAGGTACTTTTGAAAATCCTACCCATATTTACTGTTGTTTTTTCCACCATCATATGCCATTATTTTTAAAGGGATAAAAGTAAATCACTAGCCTCCTATCTTTCTTAGTTACTTCTTCTGGTAACTGAAAACATGAGACTTTCAGAGTCTGTACACAGAGGAGGGCTGCAACCTAAGTTTTACTTTTTTGTGTCCAAAAACTTTCTGTGGGTTTGAAATTCACCCTCTCCACTGCTCCCACTGTTACAGAGGTGGTCTAGAAATACTGCAATTATATTTGCATTTGTTTTACTCTGCAAAGTACAGTTTATAGCCTAGAATTTATGTGAAAATGAGTATGTTCAGAGCTTGATCTGTTTAATGAGGAGCTCCCCCTGGAAGACTGTATAATTCTGCCACTAGCTTCAGTGGCACTATTCTGTGAACACTGAAAACCACTCCTTTGTCAAATTTGTATTTGGAAGTCTTTGTTTTATCACTTCTCTAGAGCTAACTCCTTACATTTATGTCTTCAATGGAACACAGAGCTCTCATTAGAAAATGAGTTGAAAATATTTGACTGGAGTTGGAGACAGCTGTTACACAGCAGAGACTGCAAGGAGCAGAGGTGGCCAGGTGAGGGCGCTCAGAGCAGCTCAATGCTGCAGGAGAAGATAGGAAAACTTTAGTGCTTCCCTGACTTCTCCAGCTGACGTACTTGCTGTGGCTCACCCAGGGCTGTCCTTACCATGAGGCGAACTGAGGTGGCAGCCTCAGGTGCCAGACTGTGGAGGGGCACCACTAGGACCCAGAGTGTAGAAAATTGTGTCTGGTGCTGGTATATATGTATTCTCTCTGCTCTAGATGCACAGAGATGGTGGAGTGCTGTGCTGGAGTAAGGAGGGCACAAGAGACATAACAGGCAGCCGGGAGAAAAGGTGGGAGGGAATAACAGAAAGCAGCAGGAGCTGCAGGGAGAGAGAGGAGGAGGAGCCTCTTATGTACCTCTCTAGCAGGCCCAGGAGCCTGGACTGATTAGCACCAGCTTCTCAGGGAGCTTCCTGTTTCCTGCTGCTTCCCTGAACCCACTTGAGGAGAATAGGCAGTCAGCTGAAGTAGTAGGAGCCAGCTAGGCCCTTAAGATGCTGATATCTTCCCTCACTCAGGCCCTGCTACCAGCCTGCTGATTTGTCCCCTTCAATTGAGTGTTGAGAGCCACTATAGGTGGCACAGAACAGCAGTCATGAGTGAAAGAAGAAAACGCCTCTCTGGGGCAGCATTCAGAAAAAGAAAGAAAGCAAAGGAAGCTTTTCTGTCTAAGCAGGGAGCTCTGCTGAGATACATAGACACAAATGTTCACAGTGAGCCTTCCATCCCTAGTGAGGATGTGAGTGGTGAGGAGATGCCTGATCTTCCAGTTAGTCAGAGTGCAGGTGACCTGGCAGCTACTGCAGCATCCATATCTCCATCTCAAATAGATGTAGCCATGCACATTCCTGAAGAAAAGTGTAGATGAGACAAGAGTGTGGTGGAGGTGCAAGAAACAGCGGCTGCTGAGTTTAGTTCCTTAAGTCTAGATGATCCAGGACTGTGGACCCACTTGAGCAGTAGTCTGAGGGACTTCCTTGTACTGCATGGGCCACAGCAAGTGAAAAACTTCATGTTCCCCAAAGACAATGAAAATAGAAGTTTCCATCCAACACATTACTGGCATGAAATCCCCAATTGTGACAAAATGGAGAGGCCATGTCTTATGTACTCAAAACCCCAGAATGCTGCATACTGTTTTTGTTTTAAACTCATCCAGTCTAATGTTCCAGCCACACTGGGTTCAACAGGAACAAAGGACTGGAAAAATCTGGCTAGAAACCTGGCATGCCATGAGAAGACAGCAAATCACCAGAGAGCATTCAATAGGTGGAAAGAGCTTGAGATGAGACTAAGGTGAAAAGCCACCATAGATGATCAGCAGCAAGAGCAGATTGCATCAGAGTCTCTTTACTGGCAAAATGTCCTGAAAAGGCTCATTGCCATTGTGAGAATGCTTGCTGCCCAAAACCTGGCACTGCGTGGCACTTCAGATCGGCTGTATGTGCCAAACAGTGGAAACTTCCTTAAAATTGTGGAGCTGATGGCTGAGTCTGATGCTGTACTCCAGGAGCATCTGAGAAGAGTCACACTCAAGAAATGTACACACACTACTATCTTGGAAAAACAATTCAAAATGAGATCATACAGTCACTGGCAACAAAAGTCAAACAGAAGATTGTGGCAGATCTGAAGTCAGCAAGATATTACTCTGATATTCTGGACTGCACACCTGTCATCAGCCATATGGAACAAATGACTTGAATGGTGCATTTTGTAACAACAACAGAACCTAGTGAAAATGTCCCTGCAATGGTGATTGTCAGAGAGAGTTTTCTAGAATTTATTGACATTGATGATACTACAGGAGCTGATATGACAAATGTGCTTCTTAAAAAGCTGGAAGATACGGGAATTGTGATAGCTGACATGAGAGGTCAGGGCTACGATAATGGTGCCAACATGAGGAGAGAACAGAGGAAGTGCAGACACGGATCTGAGAGTTAAATCCTCTAGATTTTTTTTGTCCCATGCAGGTCTCATTCATTGAACTTGGTGGTCAGTGATGCAGCTTCAGCTTCTAGTGAGGCTGCTGAAATTTTTTTGTATTTCAAAGCAGCTATGTATTTTTCTCTGCATCAACTCATCAATGGCAAATTTTGAAGCAACGTCTGGGAACATCCTCTCTGACACTAAAACCCCTGAGTGCCACACAATGAGAAAGTCGAGTGGAGGCGATAAAGCCTATCAAACACCGAATTGGGAAGATAGATGATGCCATAATTGCCATTATGAAGACTAATGCTATGATAGGAACTGTTCATGAGAGAACGCTGGCAGAGGGAAATGGAATCACCAGAAACATACATAACTTCAAATTTCTGTGTGGCTTAGTGTTGTGGCATGACATACTGTTTGAAATAAATGTTGTAAGCAAGAGACTCGAAGGTGTTGACCTTGATATGTCTGGAGCAATGGAACAATTGGACAAAGCAACGTCATACCTACAGTCTTACTGGTCAGATGAGGGATTTCAAAACGTTCTGAAGAGTGCACAGAAGTTGGCAGAGGAACTTCACACTGAAACTATTTTCCTACTCATTCAAGAATACAAGAGTCACCGAAGAAGACATTTTGATTACGAGGCACGGGATAATCCCATAAGATACCCTAAACAACAATTCAAAGTTGAATTTAACCAGGTGCTAGATTGTGCAATACGGTCAGCTGAAGAATGTTTCATCCAGCTCAAGGAACACAGCAGTGTATTTGGGATGGTGTATGATATTCCAAAACTCCTCACTATACCTGAAGAAGACCTACACCAGCAATGCAGGGCACTAGAGACAGTGTTGACACATGATGACGTGCGTGATATTGATGCGAGTGATTTAGGTGATGGACTGAAAGTTCTTTCAAGATACATTTCAGCAGGATCAACTCCAAAGGCTTTTCTGGAATATATGTGTACAAATAAGATTACCACTCTCTTTCCAAGTGCTTTTGTTGCTCTGCGCATATTTCTAACACTTCCTGTAACAGTTGCCAGTGGAGAAAGCAGCTTCTCCAAGCTGAAGTTAATAAAAACACATCTACGCTCCACAATGACACAGGAGAGGCTGGTTGGGCTTGCAACCATCTCAACAGAGCATGAGCTGGCCCAAACTGTGGACCTTCAGGAAGCAGTTCAAATCTTTGCAACCAAGAAGACATGGAAAGCACCACTTTGATTATTCAAACAGATAAAAATGCCAGTGTTTACTATGCAGACAAGAAAAGTTATATTTGCTGTTCAGGCATTTGAAAGTTAAGTGTTACTTAAAATTTTTAACAGGGCATTTTAAGTTGTTATTGGGGTAGGTAGCAGAGCAGAACCATGAGAGGAGTAGAACAAGAAGGCGGCAGAATTGAGACCTTTCAAAGTTTTGGCCCAGGCTCCCCGCCTCAGCTGCCAAAATGTTGTGGGCCGGCCCTAGGCTCACCAGAATGAAATCCAGTGTTGTTAGCCAAAACAGGAGTGCAGCAGTGGGATTCTTCTGCAGAACCTAGTAAACCCCCAGTACCTGGGGGCAGTAGCCTGGGAGAGTGTTCTGACTGGTGTCAGAAGTCAGCAATCCACTAGGCTCTGCAAGATACCAAAACCAAAAGGCTGTGTTGTTGTCAGACTGGCCTGTTGGAAGGCTCCGAGTTGAGAAAAAGGCATTCTCTAAAAATGCACTGTATTTGATCTTAGTGGTCTTCGCTCTCATCTTAATTTTTGGTTAATTAGACAGGCTGAATCTCTGACTGCTGTTTGGGGAGAGAAGTGAAACAGCCTTTAAGATGAGGTAGGAAGCAAGGTGTTCTGGAGCCTTCTCACTCCAAAAAGCACACAGACCAGGGAATGGTGTGCTGCAAGGGTGTCACTTGAAGGGCTGTAGCCTAACAAACATACAGAAAATACCAAATGGCTGTCACAGTTACAAGCGAACTGCACTTCTGCCCCCTCCTGGTTCCTTTGAGTGCACCTCCTCTCAAGCCAACACCTCTCTCTAGGGGTAGAATCACACGATTTTCCCCCTCTCAGGCCCTGGGCTTCATTAAATTTCCATCAGTATTGACTAAATATTTTAATGCTCATGTTAGGATTTGAGATTGATAACCATTGGAAAATCCTAGTTTCAGATGCCAGAAATAGCCAACTGTTCCCTTAACATTTAACATTATTGATCATTTTTCACAAATTCCTTAAAAAAGAATTAATTAAATTCAGAGATTATCAGGAATAGTAGTAAAGAGGTGTAAAACTTTTTGCCTAGGGTTCCATAAGGCAAATAAGCCTTATGAACAATTTTCATCACCCTTTGCATCTTTCCAAAAGTAAGGAACTCAAAATAAGCAGCATGTATTTATCAACCAACTCAAAATATAATTACAATACTGCCAAAGCCTTAACTTCAGTGGGATAACATCATGCTTTATAACTAAGCTCTGTTATTCTGTTGCACATGTTAGCATTGCTGAATGTGTACATTCCACTTCCTAAAACTCATAATTATTCTTATCACAACATTTGTTAATCACATGCGGTAACAGATTCTAAAATAGTTTGGTTCCAGAAATGTTGCAGAGATTGCTGGGGTTCAAAAACAGTTGAGTTGTGTTTGCTGACATACTTACTAAGGTCTGCAGAGAAAATTCTTTAAACAAGCAGTCTTTCCTGCTGATTTTATTGATTTCACATGCAGTTTTTGGTGTGATCATTTTTTTAGCCTGAAGGAGGCCAGAAACACAGACAGTTGCACAGAAAATCCACATACAATATTTTGAAAGGTGTGACAGGCTTTTAAAATTTCTTTTAATTTAATGTGGTGTATGGTAGGATGGTAAAATTGTCCTGGCTAAAGGAACAGATCCCTGCTAGCTTCAGGGTTGTTTCCTCCCTAACAAATAAAGCCAGTGCTCCATCAACAGACTATCTTGAGTAGTTTACATATTTATTATATCTGAGAACGATCTGCAGTGTTCTCATTCAGTCAATTATTATATTTATGTAGCTGCTGCAGTTATGTTTCAGGTGATTCTTAAATCCTAAGTAAATAACAAAGCATGATAATTGTATCCTTTGGTTAAATTAAAACCATGATATCCATTCCTAGGACCTACAATAATCAGATATGCAAGCTGTTGGTTTGTATGTCCTATTGATTTAATATGCTTCTAATCTGTACATAAAGCTATAGGCCTGCAGTGTTAATTTTTCATATGCTTACAAAGTACCCTTTGATTTTCTGTCACGCGTTAATTACAGTGTTTTGCCATTAAATAGGAAGCTTTGTGTAAACTAATTACTAGGTAATCATTGTCTACCGCAAGCGTGCTGTTTGTACCTTTTATTTTATTCTAAAAATGCACAGATCTCGCAGTCTGGAACCACTATACCTTCCAGCCATTAGCTCTCACTAATTCATAGCATTATTGTGTTAAGATTGTAGGAGTTGTAATTGTTGTGGTATCAGTGCTGTTAATTACCGGAGTAAACAGTTGAAATGGTGCCAAGGTCTATTGTACAAGGCAGAGAGAAGGAGGTTTAAATGTTACTTCCACCATCTGGGGACTGGAGTAGAGGCAAATGCTAGAAAACAGCAGTGAGGCAATATCAGAACTTCAGCTCCAGGGTTTTAGGCCATATGGATCTAGAATATTTTGAATCAATTGAATTTAACTGCCAGTTTTTAGCAATAACAGTGTGGAAGGAGAGGATAAAGCAAGAGCACTAAAGAAATCTGAAAATCGTTAGTGTTATCACATGCAATAAAATGCCTGTTTGGATTATTTTAAAAATGTTTGTTTTGCTAAAATCCAAAAGGACAAGTTTAAGACTAAAAGAAGTTCAACCGTGTGTCACTTGTGAAACATGGCATAGTTTTTATCATACTGCTCTGTAGGCTGTTTTGAAAAATAGCTCTGCCGTTTACATGGAGTTCTTGTGAATTTACTGAGATTATCCATACGATGCTCTTTAGTATTTTATTTTTTTAATCACACTTTTAAAATTCATATAGATTTTTTTCCCCTGTCGAAGTAGACAAAAAGGATGGCCAATGAAATAAAGCAAATTATGAAGAATTAAAAATATATATATTTTTAAACTTGGAAAAATCTAGTGATCTTGAGGAGGCCTGAACTAAGCATGTCTTCACAGGGGTCTGATATACCAAAAGTGTGCACTCAGATGCTACTCTCATAGGAATTACTGTCGAAGGCTCTGATCCTGCAAACACTTTGCTTGTGAGTGGTTCCATTGAATTCAAAATTTTATTTTATTTTTTAAAAAAAGAAAATCTTCATTGGGGAAAATACTATTAAGAATACATTTTACTACTCCAGCCTTCCATGGGGAAATGGGTTTATTGCGGAAATTATTAATTTGGGAAATTGGGATCCTATCTTGCAAGAGGCTTACATGTGTGCTTCTCTTTAAGCACAAAATAGAAATCTTCCAGTCACATTGGTAAAAAAAAAAAAATCCATTGTATACAATTGTCATAATTGCAATTAAATTACATTTGTGCTGAGTATAAAGCTGCATGACTATTTGATAAAATCACTTTGCCTCTAAGCTCCTCTTTCCGTCTGATTTTTGGTGGCACTGGATATAGTGATTTTATATTTAATTTCCTCCCAAATTTTGTTTTCCAAGGTGAAATCTACAAAAAAAAAAAAAAAAAAAAGGTCTCTGTAGCTTGCTGCTGTTACTGGTTTAGTATCATTCAGAGGAAATAGAAGGGATCTCTCTTTCTAAACAATCCTGGTTTATTTATGTTTTTATTGGTCTGTTAGCAGATGCTGAAGTAGTTCAGGGCACAATGTAAACGTGCTTTTAAATAGAGGTATTGTAAGTAGCAAAGTGTACAGTGAAGCTGGAGCAATGGGGGTTTTCTGGCCTAGGACAATGTTCTCTGCTTTTTCTGTGTGCATGTAGCTGAATTTAGAATTAAAAGAAGTGCTTGATCTTTATATATTGAAATCCTCAGCGTGCAGAGTGACAGCATGAGCCAGAAGAGAAAACCATGGCCCCATGTGGTGTGAAAAAAGGAACAGCAGTTTAAGTGCTGGAAAGTTGAAAGAGAACTAACCTCCTTGTTCTTGTAGTCAAGGAAAGTGGCTGTTTTGTGCTCTCATATCGAAGCATAGCATATGTGCCTCAGTTTGACAAAAAGCCTCTTGAGTCAAAGCAACCCTGTGTGCTGATCCAAAACGAAGGCCACAATAATGAGGGACGGGCCTCTCAAGAAGCAGTGAGTAGATAATACTACATAAGTAGAGAATTCTATGTAGTGTTCTCTCCATTCTACTTAATGCAAGTCGAAACCACAGTGAATTGCTTGCCATCCAGCCGAAATGGACCATTAGCTATCAGGGAAAATTGTCTTTGCTACTTTCAGCAGATGGAGCAAATATTTTACAAAGCAATTTTACATACAAAAAACATTTGTGTTACTTGGTAATGACGGCTGTTTTACATGATGTTACCTTCTCCCAGAACATATTATTTTAGCTCATGGAAGGCAAAATTGGCACTTTTTAATTTTAAAATTTGCAGTTAACAATTAAATGTTCATTCTTAAACCAGCTTTTAAACTTTAAGTAGGTGTGTGGTAGACAGTGTGTCACATCCAAAACTGTTTCTGTTTTTTCCCCCAACCTTTCAAAATGTTTTTGGTCTTTAGCCTAAATTATCACTCTAGGTATCATACACCTGCCTGGATGAGAGAGAATATCCATTCTTTGTCAGTTGCAAACAAGGGAGCACTTACAGTGAGGTGGGACAGCAGTCAGGACATAAGGTTTGGACTCTTTCCATGGTTGCCAGTGCTAGTAAGAATACAGAAGTAAATAGGGTTGGACATAATACAAAGGGGGGCAGATCCCCAGCTGGTATTGTCATAGCTCCATTTGTATTGTTCTTCTCGCCCATTTGACTTTTTGCAGTATTAGAGCCATGTTGGTTCCAGGATCTGAGAGAGAAGGTAGGAGAGGTAATATCTTTTATTGAACCAGCTTCTGTTGGTAGGAGGTGCAAGCTTTTGAGCTACACAGAGCCCTTCCTTCCTCAGGCCTGAAGATGAGCTCTGTGTAGTTCCACCCACAGAAGCTGGTACAATAAAAGATATTACCTCTCCGACCTTATCTCTCCCATTCATCTTTACTTATCTGGGATTTCTTTCTTTGCTCTATTTGCTTCTAAGGCCCACATAGCTTCCTTTCACTCTGATTCCGTCTATAAGCCCCAGGCCTTTCTCATGCACTCCGCTCCAGAGCGTCTTTCCATCCTGGGTCTCTCTTTCTATTTCTAAACCTATTTCTCTTCTCTTCTCACCAGGCTTCTCTTTGTTGCCTGATCTGTCTCAACTAAATCTGCTACCTGTTCCTTCCAGACACCCCACCTATAGTCCTAACATCATCTCTTGTGGCTAATATTATGGTCACACAGCCTTGCAAATTTCTATTTGCTCTAGGGCCAGGAATATTTTTTGAGAAAAAATAATTCTTCTTCGAGTGTTTGCTGATGTGTATTCCACAATAGCTGTGTGTGCTCGCCATGTGCACCGGTGCCGAAAGTTTTTTTCCCTAGCAGTACCTGTATAGGAGTGCCCTAGCCAGGGGCGGCTCCAGACCCCAGCACGCCAAGCGCATGCTTGGGGTGGCATGCCACGGGGGACACTCTGCTGGTCGCTGGGAAGGTGGCAGGCAGGCAGCCTTCAGTGGCATACCTGCGGAGGGTCTGCTGGTCCCGTGGCTCCAGTGGACCTCCCTCAGGCGTGCCTGCGGAGGGTCCGCTGGTCCCGCGGCTTCAATGGAGCCGCAGTGCTTGGAGCGGCGAAATGTCTAGAGCTGCCCCTGGCCCTAGCGACCCCTGGAGTGGTGTCTCCATGGTGCGGTATAAGGAGCGCTACACGCTCCCCCCACCCTCAGTTCCTTCATGCTGCCAGTGAAGGTGCTTCGGAACTCAACACCATTTCCTGGGGCTACACTCTCCAGTTTACTTCCTCCCCATCCAGCCCCCCCCGCCCCCGACCGCTGTCCCTCCCTGGGAACTCCTCGCACAAGGCTCTGCTCGAGCAGGAGGTGGGGCAGCTCCTGGGCCTAGGAGCAGTGGAAGCAGTACTGGGGGAGTTCAAAGGCAAGGGGTACTACTCCCACTATTTCCTTATCCCAAAGGCCAAAGGGGGCTCAGGTCCATCCTGGACCTGTGAGTACATGTGAACTAGTACATGGTGAAGCTCAAGTTCCGCATGGTCTTCCTGGCCTCCATCATCCCCTTCTTGGATTCCGGGGACTGGTACGCTGCCCTCGATCTGCAGGACACGTACTTCCACATTCATATATTCAAGGGGCACAGATGCTTCCCCCATTTCATGGTGGGGCAGGAACATTACCAGTGTATGGTCTGCCCATTTGGCCTGTCCACGGCCCCCAGGGTATTCATGAAATGTATGTCGGTGGTGGCGGCCTACCTCAGGCACCAGGGGAGTTCAGATCTTCCCCTATCTGGATGACTGGTTGGTCAAGGGCAGCTCCCGGTCACAAGTGTGGGATCATGTGGCGCTCCTGTCCATGTACACCACTTTGGGCCTGTTGGTAAACAACACCACGTCCATGTTAGTCCCAGTTCAATGTGTAGAGTTTATTGGGGTGGTCCTGGATGCCTCATCAGCCAGAACCACCCTCCCACCAGACAGGTTCAAGACTCTGAAGGGGCTCATCGACACAGCCTCCAGCTCTTGGGTGATGTATTGGCGTGCACGTATGTGGTCCATCACACCAGACTCAAGATTAGGCCCCTCCAACTCCGGTTGGCCTTGGAGTTCTCCCAGGCCAGGGACACGATGGACAAAGTCCTCATGGTGTCCGAGCCAGTTATCGCCTCCCTACAGTGGTGGTCCTCCCTGAGAAACATGCTCCAAGGGGTCCCATTCAGGGGCAGGGCCCCATCGCTGGAACTGGTGTCTTATGTGTTGGACCTAGGATGGAGGGCCCATGTGGGGAACATTCAGACCTAGGGTCTGTGGTCGGCTCAGGATCTGACCCTCCACATGAACGTCAAGGAGCTCAGGGCGGTGCGGCTGGCGTGCATGGCCTTCTGCTTGCACCCGGAGGGATGGGTGGTAAGGACCCTCACGGACAACACGGCTTCGATGTTCTACATCAACAGGCAAGGTGGGGCCCAATCCTCTGCCGCAAAACCCTCAGGTTGTGGGTCTTTTGTATAGCCCATGACATCTGCCTACAGGCCTTCCATCTGCCAGGCATGCGGAATGCGCAGGGGATTGCTTGAGCAGGGACTTCTCTCAGCATGAGTGGTCTCTCCACCCAGAAGTGGTGCACAGACTTTTCTAAGTGTGGGGAACTCCCCAGGTGGACCTGTTCACGACTTGGCAGAAACGTCGCTGTCCCTGTTTCTGCTCCAAGGGGGCACTTGGGCATAAACCTGGTGTTGGCCTGTCTCACGGGGCCTCTATTTGATCTGCTAGCCACATGCTCCTGGTCACACCTCTCATGGAAGGTGGCCTTTCTAGTTACGATCACGTTGGCTAGGCGGATCTCAGAACTCAGGCCCTGACCTCTGAGCCCCCATACACGGTGCTTCATAAAATAAGGTCCAGCTCCGCCCACACCCTTCGTTCCTCCTGAAGGTGGTCTCCGCCTATCACATGGGTCAGGATATTTTTCTGCCGGTCCTCTGCCCCAAGCCCCGTGCATCCAGTGAGGAGTACCACCTCCACATGCTGGATGTGAGATGGGTTCTGGCTTTTTTCTGACTAAGCCATTCAGAAAGTCCTCAGAACTGTTCATCGCCTCAGCCGAGCACATGAAAGGTCAGCCGATCTCGACTCGGCAGCTCTCCAACTGGATCATCTCGTGCATCTATACCTGTTATGACCTGGCAAGAATCCTTCTGCCACCGATTGTGAAGGCAAACTCGACTTGGGCGCATGCCTCGTTGACTGCCTTTTGGCCCATGTTCCCATTCAGGACAGGGCTGCCACGTGGCCTTCAGTTCACACGTTCACCTCACATTATGTGATTGTCTCTCAGACAAGGGATAATGCCAGGTTCAGCAGGGTCGTTTTCTGTCCCAAGAGGTTGTGAACTCCTTCCCATCTCCAACAGATATAGCTTGGAATCACCTATTGATGAATACACGGGAGCAATCACTCAAAGAAAAAGATAGTTACCTTTTCCGTAACTGGTGTTCTTCGAGATGTGTTGCTGATACCTATTCCACATCCCGCCCTCCTTCCCCTCTGACAGAGTTGTCTGGCAAGAAGGAACAGAGGGTGGAGGGAGCGCGCAGCGCCCCTTATACCGCACCATGGAGACACCACTCCAGGGGTTGCTAGGGTGCTCCCCTACAGGTACTGCTAGGGGAAAAACTTCCGGCACCGGTGCACGTGGCGAGCACACACACCTATTGTGGATTAGACATGAGCAACACATCTCGAAGAACACCAGTTACAGAAAAGGTAACTGTCTTTTATTTTTCTTGCTCATTCATTATTATGGTAAAGAGCAGGCAAGCACCCTGTGTGCCTGGGCTTGTCATGTGAAGTGCAACAAAAAAAAATCTGTGCTGACCTGTTTTTGCTGGCATTGAGAAACATGAGCTGAGAGGTTAAATGCAGTAAACCTATGATTCCACATCAGTCTGGGGCCACAGTTGAGATAACAAGAGTAAGTTCTGCTGAGCTACTGTCCAATTTAAATAAAATTGTCATGAAGATCAGAGACTTTTTTTAAAAGGTCTGGCTTCATGAGTAAATGTCTGACCTACTGGTCTGAGGCGGTATGATTTTATTTTAATATATTCTCTCCTCCCTGCTATACTTCCTTCTAGTTGGCAGTATTACTTCTCTCTAGGGGCACACAGTGATGGAGGCACTTCTGCTAGGAATTAGATTATTAAGGGAACTTCAGGTGGGTTTGATCCCAGTTCTACTGAGAAAATTTGAAAAATGTGATGGTTTGTGTAGACAGGCTGGACTCACCCCTGTGGCGCCTCCTGCTGGTGACTTCCACGAATTAGCTTGATTCAGCTCTGGAGCGCCCTCTGCAGGCTGATGATCCGCCTGTCCTCTGACCCCCATGTCCCTCTCTGGACCCGGTGCCCCCTGGCAGTAAGCCTTTCTCTCAGGGTCTCCCCTCCCCGGGGAACCCCCACCCTCTATCCCCACCTTGCCTCAGTATATGGCTACTGCCAGTCATTGTCTAGCCACACACCCTGGGGCAGACTGCAGTATCAGCCTACTCATCACTGGCAATGAGGGTTTGGATCTGCTGCTTTGGCTTATCCCCTGGGCTGCCCTCTGCAACCCCCAGTACCTATTAGCCCAATGCTAGGCCGCAGCCTGGGGCTTTCCAGGCTAGAGCTCCCCAGCTCCTCTGCCTTTCCCCAGCCCTGCTTCACTCATGTACCTTATGTCCAGCTCCCTGCAGCCAGGCCCATCTCCCTCTATAGCTAGAGAGAGACTGTCTTGGCTTCTGGCTCACAGCCTTTTATAGGGGCCACCTGGGCCTGATTGGAGCATGGCCACAGCTGAACCTACTTTCCCCAATCAGCCCAGGCTTCTTGCCCCAGCCTAAATGCTGCTTTCTCCAGCCACAGCCCCCTCCCAGGGCTGTTTTTAACCCCGTCAGGGCAGGAGCAGGGGTCCACCCTGCTACAATTTGTTTTAAAGCCACCTCCTTCTCCCTATGAGTTGATTTTTCCTCGTCATTGTCATAGCTGGGAGACAGTATTTCCTTGGCTTCATGTGAAGATGTACAGCTGTGTGTGGTCTGCATAAGGCTGGCATTTGAGCCCATGGTGTCTCACAGTCTTCTTCAGAGGTGTCATGTAGAGAACAAGATGTGAGACTTAGCAGGCGAAAGCTCTGGAGGTGAAAGGGCGGCTTCTCATCACTACTTTCTGGGTTTGGTTGGCTAAGAAAGACCAAAGCCATTTATTGATCCCTGCAAGTGCTCTAGGAAAGTGAACAATATCTCACTAGAGTGCAGCATCAAATGCTGCCAAAAGGCGCAGTAGTGTGAAAAAGGATGTTTGATCATCTTCCATGGCTAAGTGGATACCATTGGCTAGCACCATTCTGTGCTGTGTCATGGTCTAAACCCTAGCTAGCAGGGATCAAGAATATTAGTGGAGATTAAGTATTGCCAGAGTTGGCAGTAGTTAGTAAGATCAGTTGTAGCAAGTGATGACTTGTTGAGTATCAGTTTGAACCCTTTGCAGAAATGTCAGTCATCTCTGTGTTATTACGGGTGCAGAGTGGTTGAGGAGAAGAGCTTAGTGACCTATTTCAAACCTATTTGCAAGGAAAAAGTGAGTATTGAAAAGGGAAAACAGTTATAAAATACTGAGCAAGTGGCTTCATATTCCTTAACGTTGTTGTAATGGAAAATGTTAACACAACTCTATTGCATGCCATTAATTGAGATTTGTATTTATACAGATGTGGTCCCAGTGTCCCAAATATCACAACACACACTGGAAGGAATTTTGGATTTTTTAAATCAATTTATGAAAATCTTTTCAATTCACATCCCACATGTCTGTGTGTGTTTGTTTTTAAAATTGCACCATGCCCAAAGTCATTAGATCTAAATGATCAGGCTCAGTATGATGGAGGTATTGCTGAACCTAATGAGATGTGCATATTGATTTGTAGCTCTGACCTCTCAATGGCATTAATCACTGAAAAGAAAACTTCTGTCTACTGCGTTGTATTTATATTAATTGTATAGGTAACAATACAGTTGTTTGGAGATGGCTGCCTTGTCTCAAAAAAAGATATATTAGAATTGGAAAAAGTACAGAGATGGGCAACAAAAATGGTTAGTGGAATAGAACAGCTTCCATATGAGGAGAGATTAAAAAGACTGGGACTGTTCAGCTTAGAAAAGAGACAACAAAAGAGGGATATGATAGAGGTCTATAAAATCATGCATGGTGTGGAGAAAGTGAATAAGGAAGTGTTATTTACCCCTTCACGTAAGAACCAGGTTTAAAGCAAACAAAAGGAAGTTCTTCTTCACACAATGCACAGTCAACCTATGGAAATTCATTGCCAGCAGATGTTGTGAAGGCCAAAAATATAAGTGGTTTCTAAAAAGAATTAGATACATTCCAGAGGATAGGTCCATCAGTGGCTATTAGCCATGTAGTTGGGACACAACCCCATACTTTGGGTATGCTAAAATCCCTGACTGCAAGAAGCTGAGACTGGATGACAGGGAATGGATCACTCACTAAATTGCCCGGTTCAGTTCACTCCATCTGAAGTGTCTGTCAGAAGACAGGATATGGGGCTAGATGGATCATTGGTCTGAACCAGCATGGCCATTTTTACGTAACCATTGGCTCTCTCAGTTTCTGGGATAGTTATATTTAAAAGCAAAACACAAGCCCTGATGAACCCGGTTGGTCTTTGTTCACTGTTCTGATGTTTTAATCAGTCTTGAATTCCCTGGTACAGTTCCTGCTTAGATGACTTTGCTTTATGTCACTGTTTGGCTGCAGTTCTGATCTTTGACCTCACAGTTTGGAACAGGAGTAAATCACACCATTAATGTCTCAGCATCCTGTGGTTGTCTGCTCAGAGGGAGACCTAATCAGCTGCAGTTACCATTGGTATTATCGATCGTAGATGCTCTTAGGAACTCCAGTTTGTATTATTGGCTGGTATGAGAAACTTAAGTTGAAGACAAAAAAGAGTTCGTTCTTGTTGGCATTATTGATATGGAGCATTACTTTTAAGAATTAAAGTGCAGGTCTATCATACAGGGAAAGAGCCATTCTCTCGGACAGGCATGTCCCATACCTGAACTGTTCAAAACCAAACACCTTGTACTCTGCTCAAAAGTCAGTAGGCACCCAATGCAAATTGCACAGTGTTAATGCAGTATTCTCACAGCAAGAAACCTCACTCAGCAAGCAGGCTGCTGCATTGTGTACCAGCTTCAGTTTCCAGATGGCTTTAAGGTGTAGAGCTATGCTGCGAGCACTGCAGAGCAGACAGTTCTAGAGGTCACGAAAGCATGGATGACAGTAGCAAGACCAGCATCTGAAACATGTCCCAGCCTCCAAACCAGACACAAATGGAAAATATAAAATAAAAAACAATCAGTGGGACAACTCAAAGAGTAAGGTACTAGTCAGTGTGGGTGACAGAATGTGGCCCAGGGTTAGGCTGAGGGCCAGCAGTAAGTAAAGTCTTTCCAGTAAACTTGCTCTTGTGTTGTGTTCTTTTCACACAAGACCTAGACCACCAGACCTCTGTCTGATGTGGATCCTGGACTGGATACTGCAGAGGCAGGACAAGCTGAAAAATGAAACCTCATGTGCCAAATGATGCAGTTGGTTTCACTGGCCCAAAATAACCCAAATCTATTAACCTTCAGGGAACCCTGCAAAACCCATGTGTTATGCTCAGGCTTTGGAAGAGCAGGGAACAGGCTGAGAGGTGGTAATTTGGGCAGAGGTCGACGGTATTGTGTTATTTCAGGCTAATCATCTGGGATGGTTTTGGCTGAGGGTGAAATATTGTGCTGCTAAATTTATTGATGATAAGTGTTTTTTAAAAGGTTTGTCAATGGCACCTAGAACCAGCGATAGACACTTAAAATATATATACTTCTAAGGTCCCCTTTGTGTAACATCTGAGCCTCTCACAGTTTTTAATGTATTTACCCTCACTACACCCCTGTGGTATAGGGCAGTGCTATTATTTCCATTGTACAGATGGGGTCCAGAGGCACAGAGAGACTAAGTGACTTGCCCACAGTCACACAGGAAGTCTCTGGCAGAGCATGGAAACCAGATCTCCCCTATCCCAGGCGGTTGCCCTTAGCCGGTGGGCCATACTTCCTCTGCTTTTTTTTGTAGATAAATCCACAATTAATAATAATAAATATGAATTTAAAAAACCCTTTGTCACATTGCGTGTTATGAACGTAACAGGATTCTTTGATTGCTCATGCAGAGTAGCGTTTTTTTTCATATTTATAGAGTGTTAATCACAAAGTTATACTGAGCACCTTCCAAGCCCAAAACAAGATCAGGGCTCAGAATGTTGCCAGGCTCGGCAGATAAGTGGTCCTCTTCTGGAGCATGGGACATTTCTCATTTCAAGAGTATGTAAAACGGAAAGAAAGAGACCCAGGGGAAGCATGAAAATGCTTATGATGCAGCAAGAAAGAGGGGCTTGGGGCTTTAGAGTCAGGGTCCTGGCACTTTACATCCTTGCTCACCTCTGGGCCTCTTGAACACCAAAGACAGTGGAGTTAGTTTGTGCCAAGATACATTTGATGTTTTTTGTGGTACTACTGGGAGGAACTGAGGCTATTTTATATCCTATAATATGAAAAAATCAAATTCCAACCAAAAGTAGAGAGCCATCAACCAATCCTCTAGTTTGCTTGTCTCACATATTGTAGAGAGTTACAAGGATACCTCCCATTGGGAATACACTTTGTGTGTAATGCTACCAACCTTGCATGGGCTCCCCTAAATTCATGATGACTAAAATGCTGAGTTTTGCCTTGAGTATAGAAGTAAAAGAGTTAGGAAGAGTATTATTGGAAAGCATAGCCATTTTAACACTCTCCGTTTTAAAATACAAATATCGTACAAGTTATCGACTGTTGATCATGGCTTAGTGATTGATATCAAGGCTTTTATGTCATTTACAATCACAAGGTCATGTTACTAATAAAAGTGATAACAGAATAGATGTTACGCTGAAAACAAATCAGCCTGTCAGAAAAAGACTGTTTTGGGTAAATGTAAGGAGAAAAATTTTAAAAGCCTGTCTGACTGTGAGTAAACAGTAACCACTTTTTTTTTTGGTGCCTGTTGGAGGTCTGGTTTTTAATCACCCCACAAGCAGTTTTCATTTCTGTAGTAAAATTGCTTGTGGTTCTATTTAATTTGTTTCTGCAGGAGCCAGCTTTGGTGAAGATCTCCCAGGAGCTTCCGGGCCTTTTAGCACAGCACGCTCAGCCAGTCAATGAGAAACGATTTCCTACATGGGAAAAATTCCTCCAAACATTTCTTAGTCAAGGTAAATAAGCCTGCAAAGTTCCTGTTAAGTATTATAATGGGTAATTATACCATACTGTATACCGTTTTCTTGTTAATCTTGGGCTTGTTTCTTATTTCCACATTATATTTAACTGTCCATTTGAGAATTATATATAGGCAGTTATTCTATCATTCTTATATCCTACTCGCATGTTTAACCTGAACCTTGAAGCTACCTCTCCTACACTATTCTGAGTGAATAAGGACCAACCGTTTTAATTTTGTGTTAATATATTGGAGCTTATGTTGCCTTTGGCAAAGAAGCTCAGCAGGAAATGTCAGCAAGTGGACTTGTGAACTATAAAGTAGTTCAGTCCTCTGAGTTATTGGTCAGGAAACAATTGTGGGAGTGTGGTTTTGCCATCCCGCTGGACCAGAAAGTGAGTTGCATGTAGCACTAGTTGCCTACTGAGGGGAGGAATTCACAAGGACCATATAACCCCTAAGCCATTCTTCCATCAGGCATGTTTAGCAAGTTTCTGGAGTGAAGTGTCCTGCAGTTATATTAAATTTGATACATTCCATGGATTTCATTATCTGTAGAAGAGTTAAAGGTAGATCAGGATTCTCATTTGAAAATGGTTTTGGGAAAAGAGCACCCACTTTCACATTTAGAAACTGTATAAAAACATTATGTGACAAAGTTCCTCCTCTACCTTGGTGATTCCTGCACTTATTGGCAGATTTGCTCACCTCAGTGATCTTCCCCACAGTCTGGATCAACTCCTCCTGTGTCTGATCAGGAGTTGGGAGGTTTGGGGGGAACCCAGGCCCGCCCTCCACTCCACCTTCCAGCCCAGGGCCCTGTGGATTGCAACTGTCTATAGTGCCTCTTGTAACAGCTGCATGACAGTTACAACTCACTGGGCTACTTCCTCATGGCCTTCTCCAAACACCTTCTTTATCCTCACCACATGATCTTCCTCCTGGTGTCTGATAACGCTTGTACTCCTTAGTCCTCCAGCAGCACACCCTCTCACTCTCAGCTCCTTGTGCCTCTTGCTCCCAACTCCTCACACACACTTCGTCTCCTCTGGCTCCTCCCTGCCTGACTGGAGTGAGCTCCTTTTTAAACCCAGGTGCCCTGATTAGCCTGCCTTGATTAGCTGCAGGTGATCTAATCAGCCTGTCTGCCTTAATTGGTTCTAGCAGGTTCCTGATTACTCTAGTACAGCCCCTACTCTGGTCACTCAGGGAACAGAAAACTACTCATCCAGTGACCAGTATATTTGCCCTCTACCAGACTCCTGTACCCCACTGCTCTGGGTCTGTCACAATTATCATTTATCATAGCTGAATCAAATATTATATAATAGGCAACAGAATAACACAGAGCGCCAAATAATCGTGTTAATGCTCTCCCTATGAACGGCTATGTAGTGTTGTTTAGACAACATACACTTCATTTTCCAAGAGATGCATAGGGGTTAACTACACAGTTCTTATTTTATTTATTTATTTAAAGCATTTCTGTGGTAGTCCTCACCATAGTGTCTGAGTGCAGTAGATGTGGTTGGTTGAATTCTGTGCGATTCTGAAAATGCTGGAGTTTGAATTCTGTTACAAGTCTAACAAAAAATTCCTTTCTCATCAGGCGGTGTAATAGAAGCCTTTCCACCCTCAGAAAATGTCACCAACCTTACAGTGGATATGCTGATAGAGCCAATGGGAGACATAAAGATAGTTTCATCTGGAGATCAGATCCATGCAGATGGTCCTTTGCAATCCTCTGGCACCACTGTTCCACAATGTTCAGTTGATCCAGCAGTTCTTAATTCATTATGTTTAAAAATTGGAGAGGCCTGCAAATCTAGAGGGGTGCTTGGCTACTTCTCAGTTGACCTTGTAACTTTCATCCACCCACAAACAATGGAGCAGCAGGTGAGTTGGACAGAAATACATTACCACATAGTGTACCAGAAATATCTGAAGTCCCACAAGGCTCTAGCAGATCATGTTAAAGGCATTAGCTCAGTGAGTTTTTAAATGTAATAAACTTTTCCCCTGCAGACAAATTCTGACATTTCTGTGCTTCCAATTCTCCATCTGTAAAATGGGAATAATACTTCCACCTGGAGCTTTCGTGAACCTTAGTTCAGTAATAATTGAAAGTGTTTTGAGTTCTTTGGATAGAAACTGCTGTATAAGTGCAAAATATCTTTTTCATAAATTCAGTGGTTGTGAAAGTTGCCAGATAGATGGTGGTAGAGATTTAACTCCAGAGATCAGGTACCACACAAGCAATGCAAGTGCAAGTGTCACACTCCTCTTTTAACGTGCCTAAACCATCACCTAGAGCAGGGGTGGGCAAATGTTTTTGCTCAAGGGCCACATTGGGGTTGCGCAACTATATGGAGGGCCAGGTTGGGAAAACTATGCCTCCTGAAACAGCCTGGCCCCCACCCCCTCCCACTTCCTGCCCTCTGAGTGCTCCCCTCAGAACCTCCAAACCTCCCTGCTCCTTGTCCCCTGACTGCCCCCTGCCGGGACCCCCATCCCCTATCCAACCCCCCCCGCTTCCTGACAGCCCCTCTGGGACTCCCACCCCCTATCCAACTGCCGTCTGCTCCTCGTTCCCTGACCACCCCCTCCTGGGACCCTGCACCCCTAACTGCCCGCCAGGATCCCACCCCCTTATGCAACCCCCCCGCTTCGTTTCCCCTGACTACCTTCCCGACCCCTATCCACATCCCTGCCCCCTGACAGGCCCCTTAGGACTCCCACTCCCAACCCTCCCTGTTCCCCATCCCCTGAGTGCTCCCCCTAGAACCTCCACCCCATTCAACTGCCCCCTCCTCCTTGACTGCCCCCCAGACTCCCCGCTCCCCGCCCCCTTACCAGCAGCAGGGGCTCGCAATTGCGACACCTGGCCAGAGCCAGCTGGGCTCTCCATGATGCCCAGCGGGAGCGGCAGGCCAGAGCGCAGCCCCCACGGCGCCATGGCTAGGGAGGGAGCAGCGGGGGAGGGGCTGGGGACTAGGCTCCCCAGCCGGGAGCTCAGGGACCAGGCAGGATGGTCCCGCTGTAGTTTGTCCACGTCTGATCCTAGAGGAACCTCCTTCAGTCGTTCTACCAATTCAATCGTTGGTTCATTTCAATCCAGGCATCTCTCTTGAGACTGACTACAAGGGTTCCAGTAGTACCAATTATAATGATGGGTTTTGTGACATAGAATTTGTTCTGAAATCCCCCGTTCATTTTGCACAGCTGATCACTGATTGGATAATTGTCACCGGCTGATGGTTCATGTGTTGTACCAGCCTGGTCTTGATTTGAAATGGTGACAGAGGTCTGATGCACTATATTTAATTGCCAATTTCTGAGCCATCTAGCCCTTCTCCCCCCAATTAATATTTTAAAGGTAAAGTATTGGTATTAGGAAAATGTTGACTAGTTTAAATCTTAACAATTCTATGGATTATGGTATGATACACTGAATTATTTCAGTAAGAGCTTAGGTCCTGAAGATTCTGCAGAAAGGAATCATTCTTCAGCTGCAGAATTGTGAAATAGATGAGGCCCTGACAATATGCTTTCCCCCTGTCCAGCCTTCTGAGGTAAAGGTTTGAGAAGAAGAATTGGCTCTATACCATGCCCTGAAGGTCAACAGACTCATGCCCTGTCTGATGAACTGTGGAAGTGAGTTTCAGGGTACAGTGTGTTACACTGAAAATACCCTGGCACCAGCTTTCAGATATTCAGATTTAGACAGTGTAAGATGAAGTGATATTGACTGATCTCAGCTGTTGCAGCAGTACGTTAGGTGAGAGGTAGTCTTTCAAAGAGCCAGGGCCAAGCAAATTTGGGTTTTAGACTGTGCTTTTAATAGGGCAACTCCTTGAATTACACCTAGAAGCGACTGTACTAGGAAGCCCAGTGTAGTTTTTGGAGCTGTGGTGCAATGTGCAACCTACAGCAGGCACAAAGCAGCAGATGAAGTAGATGAGAGCGGTGACCAAAGAGAACCCTGTGGAACCCTGCCTGGGAGAGCCCTTACTGTGAATGAGCAATGGTTTGTCTTTGAAGAGGTAAAATCAGAACTGCTCAAGTAACTCCATCTACCCCTGCCTGAGTCCGCAAGTCAATCAGCGAAACCTCATTGTCAGCTGGATCAGACTTCTGACAAGGTGAAAAGTGATGTAATAAATCCACCAGGCAGAATGTCAGTTCCAAAACACGCTGCTGCCTACAGCAGCTCAGAGAGAGAGAAGAGTAGTTGGGACCACAGTCTTTCTCATAAACCATCCCATTCAACAGCCAGATTCCTCAGGGGCTATGCTGCTGTAGTAGTCACTTCTTTCTAGATGCTCTCAAGCTTGCAGCACCAAGGAACTCACAATCAAGAGCACGGATTTACAGAGGCAGTGTATGCACAACTACAATTACAGGTAAGTTACCCTCTTTAGAGCATGTTTTTGGGGTGGGGCACTGCATCAGCAGGTGACAAAGGAATTATTTCAAATGTGTGCTGAAAACAGTGATACAATTTTTTATTTCATTATTTTAGTATCTTTTCTGGAAGGGCTCATAATGCAAACGACCCATCTAATTTTATTAGCTTGAAACATGCTGAAAATTGCTAACTCTTGTTCCACGTTTATTTCCTTTTCCTTCTGGCATGAACAAGGCTTATCAGGTTTGACAAAATTGTGGGACAAAATATTGATCTTGTCGTGTGTTTTGCTGATCTTGAGTAATCTTGCATTTCTTTTGTTTATACGGTCAGATTTCTCTGTCATTATGAGATCATCCACCAAAAAACATCCTAATAACCAAATTCCAACTACTCTGAATATTTTCTTCTTTGAAAGAAAGGAAGTCATGTTATTATATTAAAAAGGGAATTGAGATTAAGGGATTTTGCAATTTACACAATTGGCCAACAAAGAAAGCCAGGTTTAGAGACTGAAAACTAATGATAAAACTTTAACAAAAAGGTGGAGTCTTTGCAGCTATACAGTTATTGGGTACAAATACTTATGTTCAAAATCAGGAAATGTATCAAAATACTAACGCAGGGTCCCAGTCATGCTAAAGCCCCAGAACCCAAACCTGTTTACATCACAAATTGACAGCATCTCCTTGTCTGTTGGCTCCTTTCCTACTGACTCCTAATTGTAGAAAATCCTAATTATCTATGCAAGGGTGTTGTCTTCCAAGGGGCTCAGATAAGTAAGACTCTACTATAGTTATAAGGTGCAACTGCCTATATTAACATATGTATTTAATAGGGTAAATTATGCAGCATGGTTGCAGTTTTCAAAGGACCTTATGAGAATGACATGCCCAAATCCATTCAACAGAATTAGTGCACCTACTTTCCATAGGCTGCTTTGAAAATCCCAGTCTATGTGCTTTGTGAAAAGAGGAGGGGGAAAGGCTTAAATGCAGAGGTTTCATTTATAGCCCAGAAGTTACTACAGGGTGGTATCTGTTGGCAAAAGTTATCTCTCTGTAATGGCACCACTGTTAGGACCATCATATTCTATTGTAAGTGTAGAGGAAACTGAGGTGTCTGACACCACTGTGTGATGGCTGATTGCAGATGTTAACTTTGAAATGGGGACCACTGTATGTACATGACCCAAAATATGTATGTGCTCAAGTGGTGTGCTTTGGATTGTCCTGGCAATTAGCCACATTGGATAACTTCCATGAAAAGTTTAAAAACAAACCAATAATAAAATGGTTAAAGGATGAAATCGGGCTCTGCTGAAGTCAGCAGGAGTTTTGCAATTGACATCAATGGAGCCAGGATTCCATCCAAATACAGAAACACTTTCTGGATCATATTAAGGTTGTGGCACATCCTCACAGAAGCCAGGAAAGTTACAATTTAATTAATGCTGTTTGTTCTTTTATTATTCCTGTCTGTTCTGTCTTGTTTTCCCTTCCAATGATTCTACCTTAAAATTTCCTCCATTTGTCAGCTTGTACCACAACTTTAGCATTATTTAAGCACAGTTTTTTAAACTTAATTAGATATAGAGGCAATTAATGATGCCATCTGTCTTGTTGTGTGTGAGGGAGAGAGATTACACAAAAGATTGTGCTTCTGAAAGCACTATTTTTTGGCAAACAAGAAATCCTATTAGACTCTTAGAACGCTCTCACGCTAATTTCAGAAGTACCGATTTTAATGCAGTAGCTGAAAGGCTCAAATAAATTTTCTGGAAGCACTGTATGCTTAGGCATCCTTTCAAAGTTATATTTTACAGAAAATATCAAATGATCTATTGTTTTTTCAGTAAAACTAAAAATTAAAGATATAATTGAACATCTGTTACCAGTACAGTGTAACAGTATTTAAATACTTTAAAATCCCTGAAACCTTCATAAAGTTATATGTATCTTTTACATAAACACAACTCTTCAAGCAATGTGAGGGCCAGATTTTCAACTGTGGGTGAAATGGGTGCGAACCCACACATTGCACATGCAGACCGAGCTCTGTGTGCGTGTGTGTAAAAACTGAGATTTTTAAATTCCATCTTTCACTTAACTTTTCAAGACAGTTAGTATTAGCAAAGTATTTCCTTGCAACATCCATATTTTGGCATGTTGTTTTGTTTCTCATTTACGTTCTCTCCATATATGAGTTGCAGTAGTAGTCAATAGCAAACAGGTTAATCTCTCTATGCTGAATAAATAACACAGACTGTCAATCAAACAAGCAGAACAGTCCCAGGTTAGTTATCATTGCTGGCTGATACCATGGAAAAGCTTGCATTAATATTGCAATGATAAATTAGTCAAGATTTGACTACAGCCTAAGGTCTTGCAGCGGTCCTTGAGGAGGACAAGAAGAACAAGAGTCTATGGGCCAGATTGTAATTGTCCTGTGTGGGAGTGGGGACACAGAGATTGCTAGGAGCTTTGCCCACCTCATCAGGCTCACCATGCAAGGGCCTGTCACAATCCAAGAGCCTGTACTTAGGGAAACAGTGGGAGCTGTCGTCCCTTGCAACCTGTGGGGTGCATAATGACCAAGAGACGAAGAGAAGGAAGACATAGTCTCACCCTTATCCCTTGGCCATGTCTTGATTTGGAAAGATGAGGAAGGCTGGAAGGTGGTCCTGTTCACTGGGCCATGTGATGGCTTTGTGCCTCTCTGGGGTGCCGTCCTTCCCATAGTTTCTGTGATGGGGCAGCTCTGCACCAGGTCAATGTCTTAATGGCGCAATTTGAACAGAATGCACAAGAAATCCTAGACTGAAAGGTACAGAATGATTTAAGGTGTATTTTCCTCTTGCTTCTTGGAGTGTGTTGTGCACTCACGTCCTCTGCTTTGAGATGAGAACGCATCGCATCATACAATGCTATAGCCTTTTCAAATATACAAGGTCTGTCTGCTCATATTGAATGCAGTTTAGTGTCAGACAATTTAATGTGTGATAGAAATGCTTGTTTCTTTTGGTCTCTCCAGTCTGTTCAAGTCCCTCTCAGCCCAATCCTTAGCCACTGATCTCTTCAATCTGTCATTAACTTAGCACTCTTTAACTAGCTCAGATCTCTCTCACTTTCCAAACGTAGCACACAGTTTGCTTTATGTGTTGTCAGATGTTCACCCCTCCCATCCTGTCACTCCTGCCAGAGGGGTCTCCAAGACTTCCTTGGAGCAAACTGTTCCTCTCTCATCCCCTCTCCTCCGAGATCCCATCTTGTATCAGACATCCTTCTGGGGGAGTCCCCACTTAGAGGCCGCACAGCTTAGGGAGGCTCAGCAGCTCCTGAACAAGCCATATCTCCTACTCAAGCCGTGGTATCCATGGATGAGGGAACATAGCAGATATGTATCCTCACTGACCAGGATTTGGAAACACTCTAAATTGTGAGGGAAGGGATGGGATTCCTTTCAGCTCTGAATCTGAACCAGATTTTTAGGTAGTTGAAGAGTGAGGCAAGATGAGGCCTACCACTGAATGCATTGCGCCCCCTCCCTCCCCAGCCTCAGAATTTAGCACTAGAATAAGTTCAGGACTGAGTCTGCTTCAAGGAAACACACCACTACCACTATTTGATGTAAAAGTCAAGGGAGTGGCATTGTCAGAGAGCTGTAGACTTGACAGAGCTCTCTGCTTGCCTCAGGATTCTACCTTCATCCAAGTTACACATCTCTGTCTATGCCCTGTGAATCACCCGTTTGGGGAAGAGCAAAAATACTGGAAGTGCATGACTTGGACAGACTGGATTGCTCCTGATTTCATCCTTCTCCATTTTCCAACTTCACCTTTCAAGGGCCGGGCGTTGCCCCTTCTGAATAATGTCCAACACAGTGTTGATGGCATGTCAGTCTCTTACTATGGATCCCACTCCTGCACATCCTTACACACATGTGAGCCCACTCAGCTGCATGGGCCTGCTCACGTGTGTAAAGTTTCTCATGCACATATATGGAGGACCTGGGACATATATCGCTTCTTCTTAGATTGGTCTCATAAATTACAAATTTCTGCTTCCTGTGCACTGGTAGTGAGAATGCCCTGGATCAAGTTGTTCAGATCAAGACTTTTCTTCTCCACAAGATCATATTCCACACATAAATTAAGACCTGATTTAAAAGCTAACTAACGTTTTATGTAAGCAACAACAGTCCAGGCACGGGGCATGTCCTGGGGATTAATGACAAGCTGGGAGCAGTTGGTGGCCCAAAGCAAATCATCACTCACTTTCTGTACACTTACAGAGAATTAATGCCTATCTTATTGGCTAGTCAGATCACAAAAATAGGGGTATTGTCTGCAATTCAGATATTTATTGCATATCAAATGCCTTCTTGTTTAATGAAGCAACATAAGGAGAGGGATTCTCCATCACACTATGACTATCGGTACACCACTGCTTGAAAGCCCTGGAGCTGGCCTGGGAAGAATTCCACTGCCAAACGCACTCTGTAGAACAGCTAGAGGCTACCCTGCAAAGGCCCAGCATGTCACAGGTGAGGGAAGAGAGCAGTCCCATAGGGAGGAGTGCACTGTAATTTAGAGCAGGCAGGGGCCACTCTGTATTATGTTGAGGGTGACAGAAACTGCCAGAGCAGCTCACAAGAGTGAGGGTGCTAAAGTGGTTGAAAGCTACCTTTGCACATTTTCTTTCTCCTGGGCTATGCCTCTCAGTGCTGCACTTCCAGGAGGCACAGCACAATTTCAGCCAAATGATCTGAGCATTTCTGTATATTCCAAAGCATGAGAGAGACATTTTTATCACTGATTTGATTATTAATTGCTTTGGGGTATTGATTCATATTAATAATTTATTTACAAAACACCCTTCTGCCAAAACACTTGGGGCACAGCAAAATATGATCAAAATACAATCCACATGCTTTGAAAACTCACCCTCACTAAAAATCACAACAGCTGAGGGAGGTCTGATAGCAAGAGAAAGAAAAGAGGAAGAAATGTAATAGTGATGGGAATAGAAATAAGGCATCACACTGATAAGATGGAAGGGATCAGAAGAAGACTATTGGAGGGGGTGTTCTGACCTTAATTTAAACAAACAAACAAACAAACAAAAAAACCCACAAAGATTGAAAGCAAAATCTTTAATAAAAGCTACTATAAACTGTGTATAGTTGATGAGTGTCTTACTATCAGGGAAGCCGGAGGCCTTTAAATTCTGTTTTACCTTGCTTGACAAAGTCTGTTTTCTTTTTCAAGTGTCTGTTTTCAAGAGTTTTATAAAGGCCAAAGTCAGTTTCCAAACAGATAAATAAGGTAATGGTATTTATTGGTGAAAACAAACATTGTAAAGTGTATACAGATCTGTGGGCACATATTGTGGGATATAGAATACGAAAATAAATATTGACACCTCCAGAAATCGTGCTTGAATGCAGTCATGAAAACAACAGAGTTTAAATGTGTTCTTTAAGAGAGGAAGTATTAGTAAAGAGAAGCATTTATATTTTGGGTGGTGCAAACCAAGTGATTCCTTGTGTACTTTTCATCACAGACTCCAGCATGGCTCACAGCAAATGCTATTCTAGTAGGAGTTAAAAAGTCAGAAAACCATGTTTAAACGACCAAAGTATTATTTTTATGGTAAAGCATATGCAAGCCCATTCAGTACAAGTTACATGGCAACGCAGGGTTAAGGAGCTTACCTGCCATTTGTACTGTGCCTTTTTTCAAAGATCGCAGCAAACTTTATATAAAAGATAATTGAAATACAGCCACTTCTGGGGGTTAGAAGGTGGCATTCCCATTTGAACACTACATAACAGTTTAGGAAATAAAGGGGAAATATGCCTTGTCTAACTTACTATTACAAAGGAAAATTTTATGTAGGCCATTAGCCAGTGGAGTTTAGCTTGAACACCTCACCAAGGGCGCCACCTCTACTGGGAGAAATGTGAGGTGATTTTTAAGGATAGCAATGGTCAGAATATTTGTTTGAGATCTCACCTAGAATGATGGCACTCAAACAACACTATCCTTCCTTAAACCACTGTAACACCCAGAAGGAAGGATACCACCTAATGACTCAATGACTTGTCTTAGGCATTCACTATTGACCAGGCCTGATGGTGCTTATCTTAAGATGTGATGAGAGCACAGAGCACTGTAGTGCAAGTGAGCACTGGATTTTATTAACTTTACTATAGATAATCATTGCATCTATACAATATAATCTTACTAAATATTGATTTCATATTTGTTCATCTAGTAAACTCTACTGTCTTTATAAGTACTGTACATTATAGTTACATCAACATGTATTTAGCATTTTTTGAAGGAAGTTCAATAATAATAATTGGGCTAAGGTCTGGTCCAAGTGTAAATCTTGATTATAGTTATCCTGGTTTTCAAAATTAGGCCAAGTCTCTCTTCCTGTTTTATGAATCATTACAAGAAATTTAGACAATTTGTAGCATTCTTCAGGAAATCTGCATTTCTGAAATGTGCTTCTTGTTGTAGTACAGAAAAGGTTAGCAGAGATTCAGAATTCTCCTGCAGAATAATTGCAATGATCTCTTGTGCTGGACAGTTATGAGTTGCATTGTATAGAAAGTTAATATGTAGAATTATAAAACACCTAGCTGAACATGAGATGATAGGGGGCAAGCCGGCATGGCTTCTGTGAAGTGAAACTGTGCCTTTCTAATCTTAGAATTCTTTGAACATGACAACAAAAAATCAGATAAAGGAAAACTAGCTGACAGAATATATTTGAACTTTCAAAAAGCCTTTGGCAGAGTCCTTCATAAGAAGCTATTAAGGAAACTAAATAGTCATTGGGTGAGAGGTAAAATAGTGTCATGGATCAGAAACTAAGAAACAGGAAATAAAGAGTAGGAACAAATAGGCAATTTTCAACAAGGCAGAGGCTTAACAGTGTAGTGCTGAAAGGTTCTGCACTAGTACCTGTGTTGTTTAATAAGTGTGTGACCTGGAAAAGATGATGAGCAATTTCCAGACAATATAAAACTGTTTGGGTTAACTAAGATGAGGCTTGATTTTAGTGGGATTCCTCATAGAATAAGATACTATTCAACATTATTAATTCTTAATCACATTTATTACAGTAATGCCTAGTGACCAGCTGCGAATGAGGCCCCATTGTGCTAGGTGCAGCACAAACACAGAGCAGCAGATGGTCCCTGCCCCAAAGAGTTTGCAATGTAAATTAACAAGAAAGACAGGGAAAGGGGTAAACAGAAGCAGGGTGAACAATGGGATGGCTTCAAACCTCATGTTAGTGCCAGGATAGTTTGATTTGGTTTTTTGGGTGGGTTTACATAGGAGGGGAATCAGCTAAATGGCAGAGAAGGGAAGGGAAGTGGGGGGTGATGGGAACGGGCAGGAGAGAAGAGGGTAACAGGGCCAGATGTGGAGTGAAACTGAGATGAAGAGACTGAGGGAGGAGGAGGAGGGTTGGAGCAGACAGCCAATCACAACAGGACAGAAAGTCTAGTCAAAACTATTTAAGTTCTCTGAGTGTCCAAAGGTTCCTGCTTTGGTTTCTTCTGCTCCTGCTGGCTGGAGTCTCTGGCTAGTTCCTCTCTGCAGTTTTCTCATGAGGCCATATGGATTGGGACTGTCCAGGGAGGCACCACTTGGGAGTCATAGTGCCCCCATAGTGTGTTTCGGAGGGAGGGGGTCCTCTCCTGCACAATTCTGGGTCCAGGGGCACCCTGCCTGGATAGCACAATCTGGCTAGAGTTAGCTGGAAGGGCAGCAAAGTGGCAGGTGAGTTGCAGTGCTGACAAATGAAAGATATTGCACATTTTTAAAGGATAATTTAAACTATTCATACGTGTTACTGCGTTCAGATTAGCTGTAGCACTCTGGAAAAGACCTGAGAGTGTTATTTGCTGTCAGACATTCTGCTCAAGGTGTAGTAATGGTCATAAAATGAAAAGCTAACTGTTAAAATGTAGAAGTTCTGGGAGAGAAACCTATATAGAAATAGTGGGATCTGTAAATCTACTGCTAGAACAGGGCCTCACCCTCCCTGACTGAACTAACCTCGTTATCTCTAGCTTGCTTGCTAGCATATATATACCTGCCCCTGGAAATTTCCACTACCTGCGTCTGACGAAGTGGGTATTCACCCACGAAAGCTCACGCTCCAAAACCTCTGTTAGTCTATAAGGTGCCACAGGATTCTCTGCTGCTTTCTGTAAATCAGTGACATCTAAGATACCGTGTGCAGTCTGATCAATTTACAAAGCATGATTACAAAAATGATTAGCGCCAAGGAAAGACTTTTGTATGCAGAGTCTTATAGACTTTAAGGTCAGAAGGGACCATCATGATCATCTAGTCTGACCTTCTGCACATTGCAGGCCACAGACCTTCACCCACCCACTCCTGTAACAGACCCCTAACCTCTGGCTGAGTTACTGATGTCCTCAAATTATGATTTAAAGAGTTCAAGTTACAGAGAATTCACCATTTACACTAGTTTAAACCTGCAAGTGACCCATGCCCCATACTGCAGAGAAAGGGAAAAAAAACCCAGGGTCTCTGCCAGTCTAACTCAGGGGAAAATTCTTTTCCACCCCTAGGCATGGCAATCAGTTAGACCATAAGCATGAGGGCAAAACCCACCAGCCAGACACCTGGCAAAGAATTCTCTCTAGTAACTCAGAGCCCTCCCCATCTAGTGCCCCATCACCAGCCATTGGAGATATCTGCTGCTAGCAGTCACAGATCGGTTTACGTGCCATCATAGGCAGGCTCATCATACCATCCCCTCCATAAACTTATCAAGCTCAGTCTTGAAGTGAATTAGATTTTTTGCCCATACTGCTCCCCTTGGAAGGCAGTTCCAGAACTTCACTCCTCTGATGGTTAGAAACCTTCATCTAATTTCAAGCCTAAACTTGTTGGTGGATAGTTTATATCCATTTGTTCTTGTGTCCAGATTGGCACTTGCTGTCAGAATTGTGGTGGAAGCCTAATATTGTGGAATCTGCAATATCTCAAGTTTAAGTAATGCCTTACTTATTATTTATTAGATAGGGTAAAATATTAGGAGACATGTAATGGAGTGTTATGGTTCTTTAAGGCTGATGAGGGGGGTGCATGCGACCAACACTACTCTATTCTAGTTGAACAAATAAAGACAGACTTGTGGGACAAGAAGGGCAGCCACTTGGGGGGCGGAAGCAGCTTCTGTCAGTCAGTAGAGGGTTTAGGAAGGAAGCCCAAACTACTGCCTCTGTTTGCGGATTGAGGCTCAGCTCCCCAAAAGTATTTAGGCTCTTAACTTCCTTGATACCTCTGCGGATCTGGGCCTCAGATGGGAGCTCTTAAAGTGCAGGATGATCTGGAACTCCTTTCTCCTTTGCTGGTAAATGTAATCTCAGAGTGGCAGGACTTGTAGACCAGCCTGGCAAGGCATGCTGGGAAGAGGATAGGGTATTTCAGCAACTTCTGAAAAAGGAATGAGCATAGAGGGAGATAAAGTTACTGGTAGTTTCTCATAGAGACAAGGCTCTAAAACTGCCAGTCTAGTTCCTGTGTTTGGCTGAAGGACAGATTCCCTGAGGAAGGGAAATTTGTCTGGTTTTGAACTTTGGTCACAAGCTCCTCTGGAAAGCGTATGTCTTTCCAGAAGGACTGGGAAACAGGTACCCTGGGGAACTTCTTCACATGGCTTCCAATTTCATTTCCTTTGAATTTCATCCTGATACCCACCAAGGAGAGTCACTGTTCTCAATAAGGAAGCCTGATGGAAAGAAACCCTTCAAAGAGACTGTTTGTTGTGATGGAACTCCATTTATAGGGCCTGTTCTTCATCATTCAGGGTTAAACTTTCATTCAGTATTGCCAATCCTGAATAGATCCATGAATCAGGTCCTTAAAGGAACGAGATTGACTTTAAAATCATGACATTTGATCAGTTCTGACATGTATAGCATTAGAGCTGAAGATTTCAAATAACATCACTGTAGATGAAAGCCTGTGAGAGACTGATCAAATGGATTTTACACTCTTATATTCGTTGGTTATTTGATGCCAAAATGCAGACACTAAAGTACAACCTGACAATGGCTCAGCAAGTGGAGAGCCGTGATCACTACTCTGCTTTGGATAAGAATTTGCATATCTGTTACCCCATCTCTCCCACCCTGTCTCGCTTGTTGTGTCATCCACCCATTATACCAGGCCTCTCTGCCTGTAAGCTCTTGGTGGCAGGCATTGTCATTTATTTGGTGTTTGCTGCATGTCTAGCACAGTGAGGCCTAACATGGTTGTGGGCTTTCAGTACTGCAATGTAAATGTTAACTAATAATAATAATAGTAATTGTGACCAATAAAGAAATTCCCAGATTCCTCTTAGCACAGCATAGTGCTTTCTCTGTGCAATTTTCAAACAGGTTCCACAGCTTTCCCTTTAACTGTTTCCACATCAGACAGCGAGCCAGCCAGAGCTCAAAAAGTTTGTCAGAGGTGACACTGGGCTATCACAATAACTGCCACTAGATGGCAGCCTGATAAGATACTGTATGCAATCCTTGCTACAATATTCAACTCCATTGTCCATTTTAAAAGTAATAAAAAGAGCTCGCTTGTCAAAGCCCAAGTTGCATTAATATTTTACTAATTGAAGTTTTTACAGTGTCATCCAAGCACTTCTTTAAAAATAGCAGGTGTGCTTTTTACACTAATGTAGACGTCAGTACTAGATGCAGATAAAACAATTAAACTGGGGAAACAAAAGCTATAATTTAGTAACTGTTTAAGAATTTATGTTTTTCTTCCCTTAAGTTTGTTTTAAAGTTGAAGCATCTTTATGGCAGCTGTAAAGAATTACACTATAATTGTGATTTTATTCACTTGAGCTGGCTTTATCATGAGGTGCAGCCTGTAGAGCCGAAGCCATGCATTTTAAAGGAAAGCATCTCCTTGCAGCATTCAGCAGAGCTTGCATACCAAAAATCTTTTGTAAGTGATGCCAGATCCCAAATCGTAACCTTCTTTCCATAACATTTTCTTGGCCAAGTAGTCAGTACGTCTTATAGGTTGAACCTCTGATTTTTTTACTAGACATTGTCTAAAGATTGAGAAGTCTGAGAAATCTGAGTTCTCTCTTGTGTAGGCCCAATCCGAAAACCCAAATATGATCAGTTTTGAGGGTGTTCAAATTCTGAATCCCAATTTAGCACATAGCCTCTATCTTTATAATGGGACAGTGCAAAACCCCAGATCTGAACACCTCAGAACACTGGGATGTTTGAAATACAAATGTCAGTTTTAAGTCTTGGGTCCATTTAGGGCTTCACAACTGAGCTCTGTTTCTGTTAAACTTATGAACACATACTCTGTTGCTGTTAAAAGGAATTATATACACTTATTGGAGAGAAATAGGTGGAGCCCTGCGCAGATACAAAATTTATATCCGCATCCGAGCCACAAAAATTATCCACGGATATCCATGGATTTGCAAGGCTCTAGAAATAGGGCCTCCGTTTTTGGCAATATTTAGATGGTGACAGAAACCTGTGAAAGCCCTGACATTTTAAGTTAAAGTTGACTGCATTACTTTTTAACTTGTCATGTGGTGGGTTCTTGGTACTGCAGGAGCCTCAGATCAGTTTATGACATCATGTATCTGATGTCCTTCATTGTATAGAGGTACCAGGGCAAATTAGGAAAATGAGAACAGGCTTAAAAACATTAAATGTTCAGTACTTTCCTAGTTGTGGCACTCTTTTGATTTTACTTATACGTGACCTCTAGGGCACGCCTTTTTTGTAACAGCAGCTGACTGACTGGAGCAGACAACTCACTTGGTTATTAATTGCTAGTAAATGCCTGACCTGACCAGTCACTATTGCTTATATAAACCATGCAAATATCATGAAAAAAAAAAACTAAGGCTGATATGTTCACAGCATTCTAGGGGATTTTGACACTCCTCTTCCATTACAATTTAAGAAAGATATGTAATCCCATAGATCACATTGGAAATAATTTTCCTTCTATGTTGAAAAGTTAAGAGATGAATAGCATGTCCCCATGGACACAGTTCCATTTGCTAGCCACCAATTCAGTTACCAGCAGAAAAACAAGACTGCGTTCTCCACCAGTCTTTAAATTTACACTTGTGAGGGACCTTTTAAATAATTCTTGTGTCTGATTCATTAAAATGATACAGCAACAAACAAAATTAGCTACCACACCAGCCATGTACCACACGGGCTGAACATCTCCTGTTATCAGTAGGATTTCCAGGAAAACAGGCATCTTGGTGCACAGATGCATTTGGCTCTGATTGTTCATTTAAAATTATTGAAAGCTGTAACTACAAGCCACCTTTTTTAAAAAAAAGAATTAGGTCGTGCTTGCCTTTCTTCCGTCTTGCATTTGGGCTCTGTAGATTGTGGCTTTAATTGAAGAAGTATGCAGTATCAACAGATATAAGATGGAATCACATTTCATTTACCTCTGTTGCTTCTCACAATGAAGAAGGACTGTTCAGTTCTTACAGAGTTTATAGAGATCGCCACTGTCTGTCACTCTGAGTTAAAGGAAAATCATTACAGTAGATGAGAGAGATGTTTTTTCATGCAGTTTGATTAGTTTAGAACTTGTTTTATATAGACGCTACAATAATAATTGGCTTTATAGGGCCTGATCCAAAGCCTATTATAGTCAGTCAGGAGACTTTCGCTGGCGCCAGTGGAGTTTGGATCAGAGCCATATAGCTCTGTTAATCAAAAACTGCAGCAGATAGAAACGTCAAACTTCACTTGTTTCACAGTTCTCACTCCCACAGCGTAGCAGGGAAGAGAAACCTTACTTAGAAGCAGGAGCCATCTTGGAAAGGTGTTTGTTTTCCCTGCTGAGTTGTGGCAGTAGGTGCTATTGGAAACCAGCAGCATCCCAGGATCTGTTCTCCAGGCCCAGCGCTTTCCTTTAGTATATCATTTTTCTTTCACTCAGTGGTTTAGGGGGTTGTTTTTGCTTCACTCTGGTTCTTTTTTCCCCTTTCCTCTTGGTCATTCTTGTCTGCTTCTACTTTTTCTTTTTCGGACATAACATTCTTGGCATTCTTCCCCATCCTGCTTTCATCTGATGGTGACAAGAACTACAACTGCCCTGTGGTCTGCTTTGTGCTACCTTGTGCTGCAACTTTAGTGAGCTAAGCAGGTTTTGGGCCTGCTCAGTGCTTGAGTGGAACCTATAAGCAAATCCCAGGTGCGATGAGAAATGCTGTAAACGTTCAGTAGTGGCATTCTTTCCTCTGGGCATGGTGCTCTGGGGCATTGAGCTGATGCTTGTGGACTGAGCTGTAATGCCAATGTCCTAACCACTTATGGTCATTAAAGTTGCCATAACACTTGTGTGGGCATTAATTCCCACTGTCTGGGCAAATTCCAACTCAGATGATCACATCCATCTACTTAACATTTCCAGCAGTCCCACTTAGCTCACATAATCTTTTCTTTCCCATTTGAGTTGTTGTGTTTTGCACAGACATGGTGGCATTTTTAGCAGAGGATGGAGCACTTCCTGTATATATCAGTTTGGGATAAATGGTGCTGTATACGTTATTAATAATGAGGAATCATTTTCCTTTCATTAATGCCACCAGACTTCTTCTGCCATACTTGTCGCCCTGTGCAGTGCTTCATAAGTCAGTCAGCAGAAAGAGTGGCCAGCAGCAGAGATGCTGCAGAATTGAGAGGACTCAAAGCAAAGGGCCTGTGTGCATTCAAGCTAGCATCTTGGGAGGAGGAGGCAGTGGAAGAGATAAACTCTACTGGGCAATAGGCATCCCTAAAATATTTGTTTCCTAGACCATGGCATGTATGTGTCAGGCACAGATACACCATGAAAAACAGAGGGCAGACAGCCTGTAAATCCTTGCTTTCCCAGTTTCTGTGCTCTTGCTCAAAGGTTATATATTTTTATTATTTCAGGTTCTTCTCCCCTGCTGCTGGCAGCTCCAGCCACATTGATTTAGCTCAGTGCTGTGCATACAGAAAAGCCCTTTCATTGCAGCGGAAACAGGTTTTCTTGGCATGTGCCTGATGAGCCCTTCAGGGAAAATGAAAAGTCAACACCTATTGAATCCTCTTGGACTAGAATTCTTTAGGCTCATATATAAAGGATTCTACTTCTTTTTCTTTTTTATTATAATTAATCCTAGGCTATTATGCCCAGGGGACACCTGCTAACTGCAGTGGGGTAAAGCATGTGCTTAGTATAAGGTTACAAGCGTTACTCGTTTCCATTTGAGGGTCTGTGTCTATATATCACTGGTGAAAGGTGCCAGATGGATAGGCTTGCAAATGGATGTCCACGCCGCATCCCCAGAATAAGTCCACCATAGGCAGCTGCCCTGCTGCTCTCCCTGCGAGCCTCAACCTCACTTAATCCGTAACCTCACTGTCAAGACTACCAACAAGTTTACTTGTCCTTATCAATTACTGTGAATTTTGCAAAGGGCATATCTGACCAATGGGAACTGGAGGGAAACTTCCAGCTCATTTCATATAGGAATCTACCCACCTGGTGGATGGTGGCATCGGTTGGTTACTAATGATCTGGACTGCATCTGAACTAGTAACATGAAAAATTGCACCCCATTATCAATCCCATGAAAACTAGGGGCAAGATTCTCAGTCCAGTCTGTCTCTCCTTCATGTTGCTTCAGCAGTGCGCCGTGGACTGGAAGCTGAACTAAAGGGACTTTGGGGGATTTTACCTATCATAGTATAAAGCCAACATAGCTCGCTTACGCCACCAGCTCTCCCTTCTTTCCCCTACATAGGAGTTGTTCCAGGACATGGCCAGAGTACAGTGTGTTCTGGCAATCCTGCTCCTGTAAAACTGTCCCTAGGGGAACATCCCAACTGGCTTAAATTAGTGACCATTTGGCATCTCCAGCTTGCAAGAGTGATGGTTCAGGCCCAGGATTAGAGGAGGTAAAAAGGTGGCTTGGAGCTGTCATTGCCTTCCTCTCCCTGAACTCAGTGTTGTTGAGGACTACCCCCTCTATTTTAAAAACTGGGTAATCTGCACCTTTAATGACAACCTTCTTAGCCCTGGAATGTAATGATGACTTAAACTCTCTGTAGGGGTTTGCACCATTCTGTAGTAACACAGAACAATATCCGTGCTGTAGTATTCTGTAGAATGGTTTAAAAGAACCATGGTCAGAGCAGACATGCCAAACCTGCAGAAGAAAATGCAGAAATTGGGCTTGGTTTTGGCTTAATTGGCTTGTGAGTTGCTTGTTGGCTAGTTTGTGGCTCCTGGCAAGCAGGGGCAAGGGGGGGAGAGAGTCAGGGGTTCACAGCAGGCCCACCACAGTCTCAGACTACACACTGGGGGGATCTAGTCACATAGAGTATTGGGGTTCTTAGGGATTGGCTTGTTTTGGCTTTGTTTTGAAATGGGATTAGCTTGATTTTTGGCTTATTGTAACAGTCAGGGTGCTTATTTACTGCGTGAAAGTTGGCAACTGTGGGTTATAGGTGATGGATATCATTCTCTGCTACATGCTGTAGGCTTTTAGAATCTAACTCTTGATTTAATCCATTAATTTTTATAGCACTTTTTCACAAGGCTAAAATCATCATCGGATGATGAAGCATGGAATGTAAGGAACATTGATGGACAGTAACGCCTCCAGCATTCAGCCCAATCCTGTGACCTCTGGGTATGGAGGCTGTCCTGCCCAAAGGCCTTCTGTCACCAGCATGCAGTCTTATAGCCCTTCCCTGAGCAGAGAGCTGAGCTGGGCTGGGCTAATGTCTCATTCAGTGAGGATCCTGTAATGCCCCTGGGTCTCAGAGTGGTGGGTGCTTACCTTTTGGAGGGTCTGTTAGAGCTAGCGTTACATGCTGGGCATTTTATTAAAATTATATGAAGTGTGCCCAGGCTGAATTGGATGGGTCTTTTCTGTAGATCTGAACATAAATAAAAGTGGCCTATGCACACTTTACAGTTAAACTTACAGGAAAGTAGCTGCTTACAAAGCTTGTTTGATTGTATTACTTGTTACATAAAACATGTAACATCACGTTTTATGTTGTCTATTTGAATTTCTATCATGTTTTAATAAATTTGTCATCTGCTAATGTCTATTTCAAGATTGCTGCATTTCTTTGAGTGTATATCTGTTGTTAAGTGGAAGGCCAGGTTCTTTACACATTGTCAGAACATGACTTTGACTGTCCAAAGCCATGTAATTATCCACTGATCAGGTACAACACGGGCAATGGCAGCACAAATGTTGCTTACGCTCCCTGCTTTTGTTCTGAAGCCTATCTTGGAGGGACCACCTCTAGGGATGAGGGATTAATTGTCTCTCAGCTTTTGAGATCTTTCCCTCCTTCCAGCAAAGCTTTCACTTACTGCTGACATTGATTGCGACTTTACTGCTATGGCACCAGAAACTGGAGGGAGATCATCAACTCATGTCACGTGGGTCACTGAACAGGCATTGGATACTAATGACGGTTGGTCACTGCCATTTTGGGACAGATTTGAACCTATGGACTAAATATTTTCCATAATCCTTGATCCTCTCACTCAAGCCATCCAGTTCTCTCTCTCTTTGTAGAATACTTATTTTAGATTCTAAACCTAATTTTCGCACAGTTAAAGATACTCTTGCTATTATTGATTTATTACTAATACTTATGAAATGCATTTAATATGAATTCATCATGAACTACATGTGCTGTAAAAATGTAGCTCATTTGAAGGGTTGTCACATGCTGAAATATCTATTGTATTTTGAAAGCTCCTTCTCACCTCCATAGAAAGTGACTATGTAAGACTACATTCTTAGGGAAAATTAAGCATTGTAATTGGTAAAAGTTCCCTCTATTGTTAAGCAAAGCTCGCCATCAGCATCTGATTTGCATTTTATACCATGCAGCAGGAAATATTTAAGTTGACAAATAGCATATTTAATACAGCAACAGATACTTGGCAGTTAGTTATTAACAACTGTTACAAATGTGATTTATTTGCTGTTATGAAAAGGGCATTACTGTGTGAATACGATTCAGAAATTAGCTCCAGTTTAGCAAGAGGTCTTGGCTGCCTGACCTCTTAATATCCTTATAATGATGCCATTTACCACTCAAAGGCTTATTCAAGTCACTCACTGCTAGATTTGTTTTAAAGGAGTCCACTCTAGGGCAGACATTTTACGTATGTTAATGTATCTGATTGCAGGGTGGATTTTTGGGGCTAGTCTAGACTAGAATCACTACAGCAGCGCAGCTGTACCACTGTAGCGCTGCTAGTGCAGAGAGCTTCTCTCGCCAACATAGCGCTGTCCACAGCAGTGCTTAGGTTGGTGTAACTTATATCACTTGGGGGTGGCTTTTTCACACCCAAGTGACTTCAGTTATATGGAAGTAAGTGCTAGTGCATATAAACCCCAAATGTGAAAAATGTAAGCACAAACTATGTACAGGTGTAGCGAGGCGGTGTGGCTCCCCTCCTCCACAGGGAGGGTTGAGCCCCGTCAATCATCCCCCAGGGCGGAACCGCTGGGTGGAAGTCCCGCCCCTCAGAGGTTCAGGCGGCGACCTGGAAGGATAAAAGCCGGGCCTCAGCCTTCAGTCAGGCCCCAGTCGCCGCCAGGAGCAGACGTGCCCGCCGGCTCTCGTCACTGGGAGGCTGCTGAGGCCAGAGGCCGGTACCAGGAGCTCCCGGAGCTACCCCGCGCCCACTACAACGAGGAGCTGCCAGAGCTACCCCACAGCTGCTGCGACAAGGGGCTACCAGAGCTACCCCATCCTTGCTACGGCCCCGAGGAGCCGTTGGACCAGACCTGGTCCTCCTTCCCTGAGGTATTCCCGGACCTTCCGCCCAGCCCTGATTGGGAGGATCCCATGGTGCTGGTCGTCCCTGCGGACCAGGTAGGAGCCGAGGGGGAAATAGGAAGTAGCCCGGGGGCAGCTGACTACAGTCAGGCTGCAGAGGGCCCCGAGCCTATGTCAGTGTGTTTCGGTCAGGACCCCCACTGACTGCCACTAGCGGCGACAGCCGCTACTAGGGCCCCGGGCTGGAACGCAGAGGAGTGGGCAGGCCTGCGTTCCCCCTACCACTCGTAACCGGGTGGCAGAATCCCCCTTTCCCCGACCTAGAGAGGCCAGTGTGATTGAACCATTGTATTGCTGTGCTGGTGCCCCACCAGAACCAAGGGCTGGGTCCCCTCTGACTTTGCCATTGCTCTGCCCTGCCCCAAAAGGGCCAGAGCTCCTTGTACTGCGTTTGGTGCCCCGCCCGAACCAAGGGCTGGGCCCCCTCTGACTTTGCCTGTGCTCAGTCCTCTCCACAGGGACCGAACGTCCACCGGACAGTGGGCCGCAGGTCCAAGGGTCCGGCCCCGTGGAGGACAGAACGCGGCCGGTGTGGCTCCCCTCCTCCACAGGGAGGGTTGAGCCCCGGCAACCCTCGTTACAACTGGTACCAGAAGTGGGGAGGCGAACCCCTCCGCCCCTGTGAGAAGGGGCCGGTAGGAGAGCGCTAAGGTAACCAGCGTTGCCCAAACCGGGACATGGATCTGGAATGGCTGTTCCAACGGCTGGTGGAAAGCCAGGAGCGGCAGCAGGCGGCGCAACTGCTGCAGCAGCAACAGCAGCAGACCACCCTTCGTGAACAACAGCAACAACAAGATGCCACCCTCCTCCAGCAGCAGCGACAGCAGCAGGCCGCTCGGCTGGAGCAGCAACAGCAGCTTATCCAGCAACTGGGGGCCCAACTACAGATGCTTTTCGGGACTGCCGCCCGACCCGCCGACGGGGCCACGGGAGAGGACCCCGGAGGTCCCCGGTCGCCGGCACCCCTGCGCCTGACCAAGATGAGCCCGGGGGACGACCCGGAGGCCTTCTTGGTCACGTTTGAGCGGGTGGCTCTAGTCGCAGGGTGGGCCCGGGCTCAATGGGCCACTCTCTTGGCCCCCTACCTGACCAGGCCAGCTCAGCTGGCCTATCGCGGGCTGTCGATGGAAGATGCCCGAGACTACAACTGGGTGAAGGCAGCAATCCTCGACGCGTTGGACGTCAGTCCCGAAACATTCAGACAACGGTTCCGGAGCCATGCATACCCGACCGGCGCTCGCCCTCGATTGGTCGCCCAAGGGCTGAAAGAAGCCTGTCGCCGCTGGCTGCAGCCCGAAACCCGTACGGCGGAGGAAGTAACTGAGCAGGTGATTCTCGAGCAGTTTGTGCACATCCTGCCTGCACAAGGACGGGCCTGGGTCCTCCGCCACCGGCCCGCCACCCTGGGGGCCACGGTCTCCCTGATGGAGGACTTCCTCGCTGCCGAGGCCTCGGTGGGGCCCGCCTTTCCGTCCCCAGCCCCAGGACCCGACCAAACCCACGGAGGAAGGAGAGGGTCCGCCCCATCTGGACTGCGGGGCCCAGGTCACAGACGGGCCCCCGAGCCGGCCCCTCGGACCCACTGTTCGGAGCCTGACCCGCCCTCGGGCTCAGGTGCCTCCCTCAGGGGCCCGTCAGAGCCCCGCCGCAGGCCCCGAAGCCCTCCGGCCACCGGGCCCTGGCGTGGGCGCTCAGAAATAGGACCCTGCTTTGGATGTGGGAGGACCGGCCACTTACAAAGGGACTGCCCCGCGATGGAGTGTGACTATGGGCAGGTATACGCAGGGGAAGGTCGGGCTCGACGACCCCAGCCCCCTAAGCTCATGATCCCGGTGGTCGTGGGGGACCAAGCCACGATGGCCCTGGTGGACTCCGGCTGTGGTCAAACGTTGGTCTGTCAGGCCTTGGGACTGCCGGTCGACCCCGGCCTGGGACCTATCCACCTTCAGTGTATCCATAGAGACGTTCAACCCTACCCGAGCACTTGGGCCCGGCTGACGGTCAATGGCCTCACCCAGTCGTTAATTGTCGGGGTGGCCCCCCGTCTGGCCTACCCAGTCATTCTGGGGTGGGACTGGCCCGCCTTTGAAGGGCTCCTGCGATCCATCCCTGCCCTGGCGGCCGAGTCCCCGGAACCCCCGGCAAATGCCAAGGAAGACACAGAGGAGAGTGGAGCCGAAACCTTGGAGGCTGAGGGTTCGGCTGAAGGAGGCCCCTCCGAACCCCACTTCGACACGTACTTTTGTCGGGACCAGCGGGCCAACCCCACTCTCCGAGGGGCCTATGAGCAGCTTTCGGCCATTGATGGGTCAGTGGTCGACCCGGGCCGGGCTACGCAGTGGCCCCACTTCGAGCTCCAGCGAGACAGGCTTTACCGGATCAAACGGGACCCCCGTACGCAAGAGCCTCGAACCCAGCTTCTCGTGCCCCGATGCCATCGACGGGCCGTAACGAGCTTGGCCCACGACATACCAGCGGTGGGATACCTGGGGCATGAGAAGACCCTGGCCTGGATTCGGGCTCAGTTCTATTGGCCGGGACTAGACGGGGACGTGAAGCGGTATTGTACCTCTTGCCCGGGGTGCCAGCTGGCCGCCCCCCCCCGGACACCTAAGGCGCCCTTGGTCCCAATGCCACTAATTGACACGCCGTTCGAGCGGGTTGCGATGGACCTGGTTGGCCCGCTTCCCGGAGCATGGCGGGATTTCAATACGTCCTGGTCCTGATCAACTATGCCACCCAGTTTCTGGAGGCCGTCCCACTGCAGAGCATCACGGCCCAGACCATCGCGGGCAAACTAGTAAAGGTGTTTTCCCGCGTGGGGCTACCTAAGGAGATCCTGACGGACCAGGGCACGAACTTCACATCCAGGTTGTTGAAACAAGTCTGCCAACTCCTGGGGGTAAAGCCGCTCCATACCTCCATCTACCACCCCCAGACGGACGGTCTGGTGGAGCACTTCAATCGCACCCTCAAGGGCATGCTGAGACGGTTCCCGCCAGAGGAGCTACGCCACTGGGACCAACTCCTCCCGCCACTACTCCTCGCTATCCAGGAGGTCCCCCAAGCTTCAACCAAGTTTTCTCCGTTCGAACTCCTATATGGGTGGAGGCCACGGGGCCTCCTGGACTTAATGAAGGAGACGTGGGAGTAATTGGCCTCCCGAACTCAGGGGCTTCTCCAGTACGTCCTCCGGTTGCGGGAACACCTAACCCAGGCAGGAACCCTGGCGAAGGAGAACCTCAAGGCGGCCCAGGGAAGGCAGGAGCGGAACTACAATCAGGATACGCAGGTGTGAGAATTCTCCCCCGGAGACCGGGTTCTCCTGCTCCTGCCCTCCAGCGAGTCAAAGTTGTTGGCACGTTGGCAAGGCCCCTACGAGGTGCTCCGGAGGGTGGGGCCCGTCAACTACGAGATTCGCCAGCCGGGTCGCCACAAGGAGAAGCAGCCGTATCACGTGAACCTGCTGAAGCCGTGGCGGGACCAAGAGGGCTTGCTAATTGACCCTTGCCCACCAGAGCTAGAGCTAGGTCAAGGAGTGTCCTGGACAGAGGAGGTGTTAGAGCCCGCCTTAGGGAGCACCCTGATGGAGGAGCAATGCGAGCAGGCCCAGTGTCTCCTGCGGGCCTTCCGTCGGACTTTCACGGCGCTACCGGGCTGCATGACCGCCACCTTTCATCAGGTCCACACTGAGCCCGGGAAGGTCGTCAGGGAAACTACCCGGCCCATCCCATACTGAATGCGCCAGGAGGTGGAGGAAGAGGTCCGGGCCATGTTAGCCTTGGGGGTCATTGAACCGTCCCGGAGCGAGTGGCGCAGCCCGGTGGTTCTGGTGCCTAAGCCAGACGGCTCCCGCCGCTTCTGCATCGACTTCCGGAAGGTTAACGCCATCTCCCGGTTTGACGCCTACCCAATGCCCTGGATCGACGAGTTATTTGGGCGCCTTGGGGAGGCCTGCTATATCACGATGCTGGACCTTAGCAAGGGGTATTGGCAGATCCCCCTCGAGGAGGCGTCCAAGGAAAAGACCGCCTTTGCCACTCCATCCGGGCTATACCAATTTACCTGGATGCCCTTCGGTCTCCATGGCGCCCCCGCGACCTTTCAGCGGCTGATGGATCACCTCTTGCGGCCGCACCAGGAGTACACGGCTGCCTACCTGGATGATGTCGTGATCTACAGCTGCTGCTGGGAGGGTCATCTGGACCAGGTCGCGGCGGTCCTCCGAACCCTGCGGGACACGGGACTGACAGCAAACCCCAAGAAGTGTCGCATCGCCTGGGAGGAGACCAACTACCTCGGGTATACCGTCGGGCGGGGACAGATAAAGCCCCTCGTGGGGAAGGTTCAAGCCCTAGCGAAGTGCCCCATCCCGACAACCAAGCGGCAGGTACGGCGCTTCCTGGGGCCCTGTATCTGAGCCGAAAGCTCTTCCCCCGGGAGCAGAACTATGCCACGGTTGAGAAGGAGGCCCTCGCCATCAAGTGGGCCTGCGAGGCTCTTCGGTTCTTCCTCCTGGGTGGCCCGTTCACTCTGGTCACGGACCACGCCCCGCTCCAGTGGCTTATGCGGATGAAAGATAACAACGCCCGCATTATGTGCTGGTATCTGGCCTTGCAGCCCTATGCGTTCAACATCTGGCATAGGGCTGGCAAGGACCATGCCAATGCGGACTTCTTCTCCCGCCTCAAGGAGATGGAACAGCCCGGCCCCAACAGGCGGGAGCCAGACTTGAGGGGGCGGGGGGGTTAGTGAGGCGGTGTGGCTCCCCTCCTCCACAGGAAGGATTGAGCCCCGTCAATCATCCCCCAGGGCGGAACCGCTGGGTGGAAGTCCTGCCCCCCCAGAGGCCGGAAGGATAAAAGCCGGGCCTCAGCCTTCAGTCAGGCCCCAGCCGCCGCCGGGAGCAGACGTGCCCGGCGGCTCTCATCACTGGGAGGCTGCTGAGGCCAGAGGCCAGTACCAGGAGCTGCCGGAGCTACCCCGCGCCCCCTACGACGAGGAGCTGCCAGAGCTACCCCGCGCCCGCTACGATGAGAGGCTGCCAGAGCTACCCCACAGCTGCTGCGACGAGGGGCTACCAGAGCTACCCCGTCCTTGCTACGGCCCCGAGGAGCTGTCAGACCAGACCTGGGCCACCCTCCCGGAGGCATTCCCGGACCTACCGCCCAGCCCTGAGTGGGAGGAACCCATGGTGCTGGACGTCCCGGCGGACCAGGTAGGAGCCGAGGGGGAAATAGGAAGTAGCCCGGGGGCAGCTGACTACAGTCAGGCTGCAGAGGGCCCCGAGCCTATGTCAGTGTGTTTCGGTCAGGATCCCCACTGATCACTCTGTCAGTGTGTTTCGGTCAGGACCCCCACTGACTGCCACTAGCGGCGACAGCCGCTACTAGGGCCCCGGGCTGGAACGCAGAGGAGTGGGCAGGCCTGCGTTCCCCCTACCACCCGTAACCGGGTGGCAGAATCCCCCTTTCCCCGACCTAGAGAGGCCAGTGTGATTGAACCATTGTATCGCTGTGCTGGTGCCCCACCCGAACCAAGGGCTGGGCCCCCTCTGACTTTGCCATTGCTCTGCCCTGCCCCAAAAGGGCCAGAGCTCCTTGTACTGCGTTTGGTGCCCCGCCCAAACCAAGGGCTGGGCCCCCTCTGACTTTGCCTGTGCTCAGTCCTCTCCACAGGGACCAAACGTCCACCGGACAGTGGGCCGCAGGTCCAAGGGTCCAGCCCCGTGGAGGACAGAACGCGGCCGGTGTGGCTCCCCTCCTCCACAGGGAGGGTTGAGCCCCGGCAACCCTCGTTACAACAGGCTTCTGTGAGTACAACAGGCTGGAGGAGAGGAGGATTCAAGGAGCTTCCCTAGCCACAGCATGGTCTTTGTGCTCCCCTTAGTGTAAGATGAAGCTAATGCCACTGCTAGCAAAAGTCACCTAAGAGTGGGTGAGAGGAACCTTCCTCCCCCCCGCCCTCCCGACACTCTGTACTAGCCACTAGAGCAAAGGGGATAGATGCTACACCCCCTTCAGGTGTGGCGCAGTGCCCTCTCTCCCTGCCCGTGTGCTCCCCTTGCTCCAGGAGGCATAGTGCAAGTGTCAGGCATGAAGCTTCCAAGAGCTACAGCTAGGACAGTGCACCTCTGTGGCATCCCAGTGCGTGGCGGCTCTTAAAGGCACAAGAGCCCCAAGTCTTCCTGAAAATACGGTTACATTTCAGTTTCCTTCAGTGCAAGTGTATTGCTATTATCAGCTCTACAGGACTTCATAGATGCTCCACAAGATACTTGTTCATACAGTTAATGGTGTGCAGGGAGGACGAATGCTTAGGGCTCAGACCTAGGACTTGGGAGACCTTGGTTCAAGTCTCCACTGTGCCACAGAATTCCTCTACGACCATGGGCATGTATCTCAGTTCCCCATCTGTAAAATGGGGGCCAACAACACTGACCTACTTTGCAGAGGTACTGTGAGGATAAATCCATTAAAGATCATGAGGGTGCTCCAAAAATGTGGATGATGGCGGTGACACACTTCAAGTTTCAATTCAGACCAGCGAGAAGACACTGCTTGTATCATTACCCTGAGTGCCCCAAAATGCTTCTGCTACTTGTGGCTCCCAGCCTGGGCCACACACACAGCCAGCATGCACACTATGTTTTATAAACTGTACTGCTCTGATTCAACCACTTGGAATCCAACAACCTGCCAACAGTTCTCACAGACACACTCTGTAGACTTGGTTAATATTAGCAGGTGACCCCAAAGTACCCCTAGTCCCATACTTTCCCACACCCCTGTGCTCTGCAATGTCCAGCCCTCTCCTGCAATATTCAGAGAAATAAGATCCATTTGCTCCTTTAAAGAGACAAAACCCAACAGCTTGCCACATTAATTGGAGTTAACATTCACTTTAATCAAACACAGCACTGTGGGTTTAGATTAAAAGTAAAATAAGGTTATTAACAAAAGAAGATAGGATTTTAAGTGAATTCAAGTATAAGAACGTTAGAAACGCTTACAAGCAAATAAAAGTGAAAATACCTATCTAAAACTCTAAAACTTAATCTCGCAAGCTATAGCCTTGTTCAAGTTGTCTTTATCTCACCCCCAGTCTTCTTGCAAGATGACTGAACCCCCCATTTTGGTCAGGATCTCCTCCAGAAGCCCAAAGTGCTGTTTCCTTTGTCGTCTTAGGTGAAAGAGAGAACTTGGGGTTTTCTGCCCCTTTCTTTTATAGTCCAGTGAACCTTTGAAATGATCCCTCAAAGTAAAGAGTTTATTCAAATGGGGAGGAAGGCGACATGGAGTCTGGTGGTAAAGGAAGCTCCATGCTCTTTCTTCCCCTCGCTAGTGTTTGCTAAAATGCAAATTGTTCTGTTTCCTACAGTCTCTTCCCCTTGTTAGCTTGATGGCCCTATTTACTGCTTATATTTAAGGTGGTGTAAGCCCACATTCCTTTGTTTAGGATAGATCTATTTAACACCTTTACCGAGGCAAGGCTGTCTGATTGTGAACATGGGTAATAACATCGTGCGGACGGAATTTATAACTTTACATATAATATTGCTACACACATTTCACCATGATATTACTGACCAGAGAGTGAATAGTTTTCAGATGATACCTCACAAGGCATATTTAGTACAAAGATTATTACAATTGTGTGTGAATACAGGGTTGTTTAGGGTCATATCACTTCCTATGGTAGCTAGAGGCTAGTAACCAGACAGCTTATTTAACATTCCTTGTAACTTGGACTTTTATCTCTAATAATATATAGGCTTAGACATAAAGAGCCAAAGTTTCAGAATTGAGATCAACTTGTGTCCTCACAACACCCACGTTAGCATTTGTGTGCCAGTGGGTAGTTCAATGTGCAGTGAGCCAGTTTGTGCAGAGGCAAGGCTTTATGGATGCACGTGTCACTCTCAGCCCTAACATTTTAGGCCCTGACTCTCTGCTCACAGTTACACAGATGTAAATCTAGAGAGTGACTCCATGGAAGTTAAACCTGCAAAAAAGGCCATGTAAGGCAGAAGCAGAAGCAGGCCCCAAGTCACATTACTTGCTTACATACAAGACAAGGCAACTGCTGTTTACAATGCTGTATACTTCAGTAGGAATATGCATTGCTAAACACCATCACTAAAATCATGCAATGACTAATGCATATGTTATATACAAATAGCATTGCTTTCTATGTGAAGCTGTCCCTTTCGCTCACAACATCACTCTGCCCTTAAGGCCCTCGTGGTTACCATCTCAAAAAAAACATTGTTGGGTTTTTTTGTAACTAGAGTGTTTTTTAACTGTACAAAATTTTTAGGGGAGAAAATCCCAGTTGTACATTTTAGCTCCATTTATGAGCTGCTCCACCGCATGAGCTCATCTACATGTACGTCCTTAATTCCTGCTAAAACCTTTGCAGTGAGTTTTGCTATTTTCTTATAAGTCTTTTACTCAGCCTTTCAATATTCTCTGGTAGGCAGCTTTCTAAAATTATGTAAGAGTTTTGATTGTTCCAGTTTGGAAGTGGTTTCTTAATCTCAGTCAAGTAAATCATGTACCAGCATTCATAAACCAGTGGAATCCCAGCTTCATTAAATAAACTTGGTGAATTTCACCTTTTTTTTTGGTCATCTTATGTTTTGATAGGTGTGGGTAACAGACCTTGACCTTTGTTATAGTGACCAGCTGGCCTTCACTCAGCTCATGTTGTATGTGACAAATGGCAATCTGGATGGGTGCTCTAGCTGCTTTGAAGTACCACTTACGTGGAAGAAAACAAAAAGTCACAGTGTTCAGAGTGAGGAGGCAGAAACTGTAAGTAGTGTTTCATTTCCAACTAACATTGTTAAGTTACTTTGGGTATAAAAGGCTGTTCAGCACCTTCACATTCAGCAACACCAGTTAATTTGTGGATTCCAAGGTTTGGGGTTTCCGTTAGCATAACCAGCAGCTGCTCTACAGCCACCCAGCACCAAAGGCTAATAACGGAGCAGCTACTTCTCTTGCATTTCGGAAGGTTAAAAAAATGTGACATCACATTAGAAATGAAAAGAAAGTGATTGGCCATTTATGTTCACTCTGATTAGCCACATTTTTCACCCATCAGGATTGGTTCTATTTACAGCACTAATTAAATGATGAATACTCTGAAATAGTTCTCAAAGTTTTAAGGAATCTTGTGACATTTAATTCTTAAACTTTGTGAAACAAGATAACCAAACAGGTGGTAAAGGGGGCACTGTAGGGAGAGCACCATGGTGTCACAAGAGCTAAAAGGAGGAAGGATAGTCATGGTCCTGTGGCTGAGGTCCAAGATTAGAAGTCAGAACCCCTGTGTTCTACTTCCTATGTAAACTTTGGGATGACACTTAACAGTTCTGTAAATTAAACTTCCACATCTGCCCTACCCCATATGGATGTAGTGAACCTAAATAAGGCACAATTAGTAAAGTGCTTTGAGATCCTCATATGGATAGTGCTATTAAAGTGTAAACTATGGTTATTGAACTTATTACATTTAATAAAGTGTTTGGCTTATCAGCCTTGAGATTGTCCTTATGGTGGTGGCTATTACCAGCAGAAGGATAGACAAGGTAAAACCCTCTGGGAAAATCAGGGTGAGTTAAAAGGAGGTGCCAGAAGAACAACTGCATGTTTAGGTGTTTTATTAGAAAACGCACAAACCGCTTTTTCTGTCTATAAAGGAGAGATGTTGTGCTATTCCAAAAAGTGTCAGAGAGTTGTAATTTAGAGGTTAATGAGATCCTGATCTATTGTGCTTGTCAAGCAACCACTTTAAGTTGGAGAGGAGTGAATTAGTCCCAGTAGTTCTAGAAATGAAAAGTAATCAAGTAGCATCTTCTTGAATTAAAATTCTGTCAGGATTAACATAAACTGTCACTCTATCCTTAATTTTTTTCCTCTTCTTTATATCTTTGGGCTCTTACCTCCTTAAAAGTTAACTAGAAAAAAAGTGCTATCTTTGAAGATCTTTCTTAAAAAAAAAAAAAAGGGAGAGAGACAAATGTTTTTACAGCACATGAGCTGTAATGAATGATTAAGTAAAGCACTTTGTGTAAAATTATTATGTTAATAATGAATCTGTCCCCTTTATGTATTATATATTCCCAGTGCTGCTAGGGCTGATATTGATAAAATGGAGCAGTGACTGAGTTTGTGTGACGATTGTATTTTTAGAAATTCTTCTTTGAAAGAACAAATTTCCTAGATACTGCTGCTACTGTAATTATGTAGAAAACCAATCACTCATTATAGTTAGGATACATTATCTTCTAGACAGATGAGGCTAAATAAGCAACACATTAATAATTCATACTGCAGTTCATTATGCATGTGTATGCATGCTTTGTAGCTGAAATAAGCACCTCATCAACCTGATGCCAACCCTTAAACAATAGTTCTGTGTTATTGCAGCCACATTCAAGTTTACGCTTGTTAAACTGCTACTTGGATTATTTTATCAAGCATTCATTTATTTGTGGTCCCCTACTGCAGAGAACAGATTTTGGAAGCTCCTTTTTTAAGTTAATGACTTGAGCAATGGGTGTTATTAATTCTCAGAATATTATAAACATGATTAATTTTCAGGCAGAGATGTATTATATAAGGATTTCAACTATGTCAACTTAAATGCATCAATGTCAAAACAATATCATTTTGGGAAAAATACTGTAAATTACATGCTTCAAGATGCATTTTCCCCAGTCAAAGAACTAAGAACCCAGTCCTGCAAACACCACCAGACACAACCCCCAGTTCAGGAAAGTATCTTCAGTCAGGACAGGATTTAAGTATGTGCTCAAATGCTTTCCTGAATCTCAAACATAGTGTTATCTCTGTTGATTTTAAGGGCTACTCATAGGAGTATATGCACTATCCCTTCTAATAAGCCTTGGCAGGACATGGCCTATTTAGGCACCTAACTTCTGTTGATTTCAGTGGAAGTTAGGCACCTAAATACCTCTGAGGATCTGGACCATAGTCACTTTAAACCGTGCCTAGAAAAATATTATTCATGAAAAATAGTATTTAAGGTTTTCTGTATTTAGCATTAAGTATTTTTGTGATGATTTGGGTATTTTAATGAAAGATGACCTAGAATTAATATTAACCATACATTTGTTCCACATTGTTTTTCATGTAGGGACTGATCCTGGAATAGCTGCACATTCAAAGCTCCCCCTAACTGCAAGACTGAATTGCACAGCAGAGGGCACGATGATTCTAGTATCAGGCCTCTAATGAGAACAAAGCTACAATGTGGCTATGATTTAAAAAACTCACTTGAATTACTGGCCATAGTTTTGCTGTTCTCTGGCAGGAAAAGTCTATTGATTTCAAGTAGGAGCTATGGCTTTATAAGGACTACTAGATCAGGCCTACTCTGAAAAGGACAAGGGACTGGTTCTTCTCTCTGTAAGGCACAAAACTTGGCCGTTAGATTTACATGTGGGCATGGAAGGGATGGTAAAGACCTCCCCCATCCTTCCTTATAGAGCTACAGGTTTGTCTTCATTAGGTTTTAAAGGTGTGTTGTTAGGGCTGTCTCCAGGCTTCAGCTGATTCCACTAGCATGTGCTAATGTAAATGCTGCCTCATCTACACTTGTACAATGTGCTACTTACAACATGTGTTCTAACCACACTCCTTTAAATCCTCATAGTCCATCCCTTTGTAGTGATAATGTAATCTGAGCACAGGATTGGTAATCCAGGCTCTGACACTGTAGCCTTTGAAAGTAAATTAATCATCTGGTCCATTTCCCATTATACTCATTAGAAAGACTGTCAATGACTTCAAAGAGATTTGGGTCCGATCCCTTGTACTGGCTGAAACCTACAATGAAAAACAAATCAGTATGGGGTCTGAGTCTGAGAAATGTGTAATGATATTGATTGGGCAGCATGTGTAAGCAGAACTCAGGTCCATTTTCAACACAGAGCTGGGGTGGACTGTAAAGGATATTTTAGAATATTATGTTCCATATTTGCTAAATCATTTAGATTCTGCCAACCTTGTACCCAATGAATATCACCTCATTCTCATGAAATATGTCAACTAAATCTGTGGGATTATTTATGAGTAAGGTGCTACTTGATTAAGGGTGGAAGAATACACATCTTAGTGTTGGTCACAATACTTCTGTTATCCCTAACTGATTTGATTTATCCAGCAATTGCGTTCTCATTGCCATTAAAATTTTCCATTTTCTATGTATTTAAAGTGATGCTATCAAATTCGTTAACCCTAAAACTCTACCTGCCTTGACAGTTGACCAATACTGAAGGGCTTATAGTTACGATGCCATGGGTGTATTTTTTCCCCAAACGTATGCATCCCAGAGCAACGTTGTTCTTTGATCCCACTTCCCCTTTTTAACTACAATTCCTGTTTTCATTTCTGAACAGATATGATACCCTACTCCCTTGAGGCATAATAGAGAAGAAGGCCAAGACTAATATATTTTCCCAAATTCAGAATACTCTCTTTTTGCTCTAAAGCTGCTTGACCAGCACAGTCATGTAGAGTGTATGGATTTCTGAGTGAGCACAGCCTACAAGTGACGGGAGAATGAAAGCACTTCTCATCCAACTTGAACAATATATCAGTGGAGCAAATTTTGCTTTTTGGACGTGCTGTACTTGGGTGCCACTCACTTCAATGTAATGCTGTGCAAAAGGTTCATGTAGAGTCACAAAACCACCTACAATCAAGTTGAATGTGGGGTTTTACTACGTGGGCCTGAGTAATGTTGTTTGCACAGTGCTTGTGACTTAAAAGCTCAAATTACTTTACAGAATAAGTCCCCCAACTTCCATTGACTTCAGTGGTATAAATCAGTTCCGCTCCATTGACTTTAGTAGAGATATGTTGATTTGCACCAGGTGAGAATGTATCCCAGTGAGTTGAGCCTCTTGTAGGATCGTACCCTGAAGGCCTGATTTTCAGTTACACTGAAGTCCCTCTATGCTGCTCTGGCCATAATAATATAGAATGACCTTAGTGTGAATGGGTATCAGTCTTTAAAGCAGTTTAAATCATGAAGAGCTTTTGGTCATGTGTAGGTAAACAAGGTTTGACTTGCAGCATTTCTAGAAATTCAGTTTCTAAAACCTCAAACTCCAAGCAAACAAGTGATTCATTGCCATCCACTGCAAACTGAACCCCCAAAGCTTATCCATATCTATTTTAATGAGGAGATATATGTGCCCATCTCAGGGCAGAATTTCTCCCTTGGCTGTTGTAATTTTCTTAGTGTTGCAATTTAAGACAAAAATAAGACTGGAATTATGATGTGACTTCATGGTAATTACCATGCAATAACATGCTCAGTAATCACAATGGTCTCCTACCCACCAATAGTTCTGGTTTCTGCTTTTTTATGTGAGAAATCTTGATGTGGCAGATATGATATTGACAGCTGGGATGGTGTTGAGCTGTCCTGTCTGAAACATGTTGACCGTTTTATTACTTCTTTGATGATTGTTGCTGAAGATACTGAAGAACCATGCTATCAAACTGAAGAGAGATTGGTCATATCCTGCTTTGGGATGCTGTTACTCTAAAAGTAAACATATATTGATTGCAAGACCCTTAACTGTTTGCATCTTTCACACATCTGGTGCTCTGAATTTTGGTATTTGTTTTCTTCGTTTTGCTGTATTTTATGGTGTCCAGATTCCTGAAAATGCAGAATGGTCCTTCAGACCTCAGCTCCTTGCCAGGGAAGAAGAATCTCTAGCTGGCTTTGTTCTGTCACAGTGGCTTAAACTTTTTAGTTTTGTAATACTCTGTAACAACAACAAACAATACTGCATTTTACGTGCTATGGTATAAATACTCAATGGCCTCTGCATTTTCAAACACAAACTCTTAACAAATGCAGATTGGGGGTGAGGCATCAAGTTACGAGATTTACATAAAGAGAAAGCCAAATTGCATGCAAATACAGTGGCTGGATGTGCAGACCTGGAGTGAGGCCAGCTGTAAATCTGGCTCTGGGGAATCTATATGCTGTCCTCTGTTCATAGCTCATGAAACTCCATTGATGGTCACACTGGAATTTCCATTCATATCAATAGCAGTTGAGTATAAAACTTGAAAACAATACAGATTTGCACACAGTGTGACGATTCTGCTCTCAGCTATGGCAGTGCAAATCTGGAGGGGCTCCACTGTAGTCAGAATCTGATAGAATGGTTCCATAGTGCTTCAGTCAACAGTGAAGTAATTGAAACATCTTCAGGTGATTCACAAAGAGCATTTCAGGGGAGTTACACTAGATTTACATCAATGTAGCTGAGAGTAGAATCTGCCCCATAGAAACCTACATTGCTTCTGAGTTATATGTTCAACTGATACTGATCTGAATGGGAATACCACTGCGAATAGAAATGGAGCTACTCCACATTTACACCAAAAGTCCTTTATATTTAAATAGCAAATTGTAGGTGCTTTACATAAAATGATATGAAATGAAGAATCATATGTTGTTGGTTTTTTTCCAGCCGTCTCCAGTAAGCAGCCGCTGTGCAGTAATGAGCAGTCAGCTGAGGCACTCCAACCTTTCAGTAATTTACTATAGTGTTCTCCTCCAAATATGTAAGGCTCATGGCATTGGATTTGATGTCCAGGTATGGAAGGAGAAATATGTATAGAAAAGTGTAATAGTCACTCTGCCTAACTTCTGTCTGGCAACTATAACCCTCTGAAATCATACAGCACAATATCATGTGCAGAAGTTCTGTTGCATTGGACAAAATTCACAATAAAATTGTCCTAATATCTTGTTTGTGCCATAAGACAGACCTGGCAGTACTTTAACACACAACTCTTTTTTAACAGATTTACTAAGACTATTGTATGAAAGCCAAATTACAAAGGGTTCTTTAGCAGGCACCATATAAATTAGTCTGGTTTTGCAACAGGTTTCCTGTTTTCCTTTAGATTAAGTATATTTAATTGACTCCTTAGTAGACGACTGTCCTGAGGATCTGTATGAGTGGGCTGAAAAGTGGGGGTGGTTCTGTGAAGAATGAGAAGAAGGAGATTGAGAGATGTCAGGTGATAACAGAGAACAGAAGGATGGATGGAGGATGAAGAGAAACAGACTTCACTGGAGAAGGAAGAGGTAGAGGATTGTGAATGGAGCAAGAGAAGAGAGCAATGAGATAGTAATAGTGGAACATGGAAAAAGAGGGGAGGAGATGATATATAGAGAAAGAATATAAAAGGAAAGAGTATCTGGATCCTGGGACAGAAGTATTCCATGTGGTCACTCAGTAAAGACTTCATACTCCCCTACTCGCCTTTCATACCAGGAGACATTTCTCATGTTTCTGAATGATATGATAATGGGTGCTTAGGGCCTCTGAAAATCAGACCCTGTGAGTTTTGCTACTGACTCCCTTGGAACAAGGTCTAGCCCACAATGAATTAGAAGATATAATGAAGACTAAAAACATTTTCAATTTCTCTCAACGTTACAGAATGTAACGCTCTGATGGGCCGCCTTTATCTTAATGAATTATCAAAGTGTATACATAAAATATCCGTGACCATCCACCATTGTAGAAGGCACAAAATATTTGTTTTTGAACAGATTCTGAAATGTGTATATTTGGATTTACATAGAATTATTATATTGCATTCTCCAGTACAAATTACTTAGGTTACACAGAGTCATAATCCAGTACATATAGTTTAAAACTCCTTTCTTTGATGACATGATTTTGTACGTACCATCCTTGCACAATAGGTGTTAGCATCTCTTATTGTAAGTATCAGTATGGACACTGTTTTAAGCAACAGTTAAAATAACTTTTTTTCAATGTAACAGGAAAAACAAGGAACAATTTTTATACTGTATGAAGATCGCAAGCGGTACAGATTGGGAATGATGTAAGTAGACAGTATAAGTTAAATAGCTAAGTAAGCAAGTCGACAGTTATTTGAGCTGAAGAACATGAAAATACAAAGTATTACCATCATGGATTTTAATAGAAGTGTTGATTTACTGGAAGACTATCTGGCAATTCAGTGATTGTCACCCACTATTTAGTTGTGATGTGATGACTTCCAGTGAGACTGGCCTGTTGAAAGAGTTTGGTAAGTGGATGTAAGGGTGATAGTGTAGATTACACACTAAGGAGCTAGAAGGAGAGTTAGCAAGAAACTCAACAGAAGGGAAGATGTAGAGGATCAAAAGTGACTTGGCACTTAGCAACTGTAGTCTCCTAAGTGGGACTTTGGCCCTTTTGAAAATTTAACCCCTAAATTAGTATTGGTTCCACCCTAGTGAACCTTACACCTTTTTTCTACCCCTCTTAGAATCTTGGACTCACAATCACTTCCTTAGTATAACTCACTCCACCTTATGCATCATTGCCTCCAGATCTGGTCTTATGAAATGAAGCTGCCTCTCATCCAAAGTTTGCCCTTACTTACATCCTGTGGAATCTCTAACAGTTTCTGTTTGATATTTCTTTTCCCTCAAACAAGACTGCTAAATACATGTCAGGCACCCATTTTAATTTGGAACTAAATTCCAAAAATGTAACCGTTTGGTTCAGGTTGTAACATTTTTTAAATAGCTCAGCCATATAATTCATCCTGCATTTTACTGCACTGTGCTTAATGTGCATTGCAACTGACGTGTTAAATGAGGCATATTCCCCCTCAATGAAATATGCTATCATGAGACTCTGGATGTACTATCAAGAGATTAAAGCCCAAAGACTAATACTTACAGTGCAATAGTCTAAGTAGCACTGATGCAGTTCGAGTGTCTGTGTGTCACAGAAAGGAGTGTTATGCATGAATTGTATTTGTCTATGCATGAAGTAGCAACAACTCTTTTAAACTAATTTAAATGCTAAAATATATGCTAAGGGCACTGTCCTAACTCAGTGGTAGCCTTGTGCTTGGAGTAGCTGAACCTACTGCTCTCCTTTGGTAAGTTGATTAATAAATATTATTTATTACACAAATCCTTTCTGTTGACAAGTTAAAATGGAGCCTCATCTTTCCGATCTCCCTGAAGATTGCCACCTTGTGAGATTGAAAATACTCATTAAATTCCATCACCAGACAGGCACAAATGAGAGGCCGATTGTTTTTAAGCATGTGAAGGGAATCATTGGTAAACTCATTTGTTTGGATATCATTAACAGAACAATCGGAGAGGATCTCCAGGGGGTCCTCATGACCTTTGCTCACAATCTCTTCATCATCCATCAAGAAATATCAGCACCTAATATGCAAGGCGAGACCAATTTTAAGGTGAGGTGTTAATTAACTAACGATCCTGGTTAATTTCTGTACCAGGGCTGAAAATACCTCATGCTGTATTGTAAACAAGTGCTAAACCATTCCTTTTTCATTGTTAGCAGTACATATTTCACAGTGTGGAGGTCAATATAGCAGGTCTCCCAATGAACCTGTTAGTTAAATTTAATAGTTTGAAACTTTTTCTTTGAAAACAAACATGCTTTAACTTGGAACCATTTGTAAACCAAATCCCCAAAGCTTCTGAGTTTCCAATGTAAGATGCAAAGGAGACCACCATGCTGCTTTAGAGAATTCTGTCACAATTGGCTCTTTTGTTTTTAAAGGAATACCATCAAGATAAAAATCTTAAATTAAAAAATGGAGTTCCCTGTTTTACTAATGACCACTTAAAATATTAATATCACATGTAAAACATCCAACTCATTTTTCACCACTCAATCGGTTTACTTTTTCCATGTCACCTTAAACATTGAAAGACTAGTACAGTTTCATTTCTGTTTGTTTCACACTGCCTCTTCTGGGGGTACCCACTCCACACCTGAGCTCACCTTATTCATGGACTCAGGGCACCTGCAGAGCTCTGGGTCTGGCATTGGGCATTTCTACTCTGGGAATGTTCCACAGGGAACCCTTATGCACCAGCATAGCTAGTGAAAAGAAACCATCAGGCAATAATGAATCCAGCCCTATGTCCAATACTGGATCAGGCCATAAGAAAGTACAAAGTGACTAGTTTATAGTGGAAACAACTGCTTTTTATAAATGAGGCTATCTTTTGATTCTAAAGAATAGCATAACTTCAGCAAATGCTCTTTTGCTAACCCAGAGGCCCTCTAGCTTTACAGATTTTAAAAACTTGAACTGTAAACAGTTTCTTAAAAGGCAAGAAGAGAACCCTATATTGCAAATTTGTGTTGTAGTTGATATGGTGGGATTGTAAAACAGACAAAATCTTAACTGTATTTTCGTGTGACAAGTAGTGTCAAATGGCATTTTTTGGGGAAAATATAATTACATTTTATTGTAACACAATAAATAGAAAAAACTATTTTTCTGATCTGAGGGAGGGACTCAAAACCAAGTATTGAAGAAAAATGTAAAAGGGGATTTTAATTCATTTTATTTATAGTGAATTAACAATGATTTATATATGCATAATAAAACACAACTTAGTTAATTAGAATAACAAAATGTGTCTAGCTATATATTTTCATTTATCTCGGATTTATATGTATTTGTGTTTATTTTTAAATAAATACACCCCCAATCACACAGTAATAGTGGAAGATTCCATTGGTGCATTCTGTTAAATAACACAGGTTACTTTGAGGGGCGGTGAGGATGGAGGAAATGTAACCAGCTGAAAACTTTGGGGGAACTTTATTCCAGTATAATATCCATTAAATAACTTGCACTCTTTCAATCTGTTACAGATAGCAGTTCAAGATATTGAAGCAATTCTGGGAATAACAGCAGAAAACAAATTGAAATTTGAAGAAGAGGAATCCTCCAAAGATGTTCCCCAAGAATAGCTGACTGAAATTTTAAAACTTTTTTTCTTTAAGCCTTTAGGAAAATCTTTCTCATTCTCAGGAATGCAGGAAAGAAATAAGTTACATATTTTGTTGTCCTTGTCTATTGATAATTGAATGAATATTAGCTTAGACTGGAAATTTTAATGATTATTGAGTGAGCTTAAATTATTAGTAAAATAGTAACTAAAATATCCCTGGTTGTGCAAAGGGAAATCTTGGTGAAGAACAGAGGAGCAAAATAAATGTCCATTTTCTTATACCTGTCCGCCAACTTCATATTATGAATACTGAAGTACAGCATGTATTTTTCAAACCTTATTTGTAGACTCATAATTTTAAAAGTCAGAAGGCACCATAATGATCTTCTAGTCTGACCTGCATAGCACAGACCACAGAATTTCATCAAATGGTTCCTGCATTAAGCCCATAACTTCTGACATGAGCTAGAGCATCTCTTTTAGAAATTCACCCAGTCCTGATTTGAAGACTGCAAATGGAAAAGAATCCAGCACATCCCTAGATAAATTGTTCCAATGGGTAATGATCCTCACTGTTAAAAATCTGTGTCTTATTTCTAATCTAAATCTGTCTAGCTTCAGCTTCCAGCAGTGGGATCTTGTTAAGCCCTGCTAAATTCAAGAGCACCCTACTATGAGAAAACTCTCCATGGAGATAGATATAAACTGTGATCAAGTCACATCTTAAACTTTTTTTTACATAAACTCAATAGACTGAGCTTTTTCAGTCTGCCACGATAAGGCAGGTTCTCTGATCCTCAACTCTTTTTTGTACCTCTTTTCTGAACCTTTTCTAATTCATCAACATCCTTTTTAAAGGGTGGATATCAGATCCAGGCACAGTATTGTAGTAATGGTCTCACTAATGCTGTATACAGTGGTCATATCACCTTCTTACCTGTATCATTGCTTAGACATCCAAGGATCGTGTTTGCACTCTAGCCATCACACTAGGAGCTTATGTTCAGCTGGTTATCTACCATGAACCCTAAATCCCTTTCAGAGTTATTGCTTTCCAAAATACAGTCCCCCAACCTGGAAGCATGAACTGTGTTCTTTGTTCCTAGACATGTGATCTTGCAGTTGACTATATTGAAATGCATGTTGTTCAGGTGGGCCCAGTTTATCAAGAGATCCAGGTTGTTCTGTAGCACTGACCTACCTATATTGTTGTTTAACACTCCATCAATTTTTGTATGAGTTGCAAACTTTACCAGCAGTGATTTTATATTTTCTTCCAGGTCATTGTTGATTATACTGAATAGCATTGGTCCAAGAACAGATCCTTGTGGGACCCCACAAAAAGATCCCCATTGGATGATGATTCCCAATGTACAATTACATTTTTATATCAATCAGTTAGCTAGTTTTTAACCATTTTAATATGTTCTATGTTGATTTTGTAATAGTGCTAACTTTTTAATCAAAATTCTGTGTGGTATTAAGTTAAATGCCATATAGCAATCTACGTATATTATATCAGCACAGTTACCTTTGTCAACCAGACTTGTAATCTCATCAATAAAAGGTATCATGTTTATTTGACAATATCTATTTTCCATAAAACCATGTTGATTAGCATTAAATATGCTACCATCTTTTAATTCTTTATTGACTGGATCCCATATCAGCCCTTCAGTGAGTTTGCCTGGGATCCATGTCAGGCTAACTGGCCAATAGTAACTCATGTCATCACATTTAACCTTTTTAAATATCACATTCACTTTTTTTCAGTCTTCTAGAATTCCTCAGCTTTCCAGATTTGTTAAAATATGTTTTCCTGTCTTCGTTTTTGAGGATTCTTCTGCTGCCTCTATTTGTAAATTGTGAAAAGAAGGTTTTGTACACTCAGAAATGGTTTGTGGAAGTAATTCAGATATAGATGGTAAAATCGCTTTTTCTTTCCTATGTGTTTCTTAGCATCAGATTACTTGCCATTTGCTGTCTTCAGGGCAGGAGGGCAATGGAAAGGGGAAGACCTGTCTCCTCAACCAAGGCTGTATTATTTATCTTGCTGGCAGATTATGCTCTTGCTTTAAATTACAATTTATTTCCTCCTGCAGATTGAATGTATTATATCCTGAACATGCCAAGACTCTACCATCCTACGGCTAAAAAATCTCCAGCGAATACCAAAGCCAGGGTTTTCCAGTCAGTAATGAAATTCACTATGGAACGACAGTGTACAGTGCCTTTCTTTTTCAAAGGTTTAACTGAAATACTCAAGTGCCTTTCATGAGCCACCGATCTGTGAACTCAGTGCGTAAACTTATGATCAGCCTCTGTATTCACCACAGTGGTTGAAGAAATAAAAATAGAAGTGAGAACCTTTATATATGTTGATTTATTCTTCAAATAAAATATAAATCTATATATTTTTCAATTGTTTGGGTCTTTTTGTCAGGTAGTCTCAATAATTCCTCAATTTTGGATACACTAGTACCACAAGCAGGCTTTTCTACTGTGGAATTCAGCCAACAATCATCCTTTCTAGAAGCCTTTGTTTTGCTGCAGCTGGAAATGAGATCAGCAGGTTCCTTGCCTCTGATAGATGCAAATAGTGATTTTTCCTTCCAAGTCCAAAAGACTTAACTAATAAGCAGCATTATTTGCCTATCAATCCTTAAAACAAAGACAATGGAAATATTCACTTTTTGTTCTCTCTCTCATGCTGAAGATAGTAAACTCCTAACTTCCTCCCCACTGCAACCAAGGTACATACTGTGTACTTCCTACTCTTAACAAGAGACTCTTCCTAGATTTCTGACCCTAACCCCACCTCTTCACTGGTCACTTCAAACAGTGGCAGGGGAGAGGGAGCCACTTCGCAGATGATATCAACCTGGAAATTAGCTAGTTTCCTAAGGCTTAAGAAGAATCAAGCCTTGATTCATGCCAGAACAACATAAAGTCTGAGAGGCTCATTAGTTCACTGGCACTCAGTATAGACTGCAGTGTTCTAGGAGTAAATGAAACCCTCTTCTTCTTCATGTCTTTGTTCTGTTCTGACGAAAGAAAACTGTACCTGTTTTTGCTCAGCACAAGCGATCTGAAAGTTTCCATGGTGAGAGTTATTTCTCAGCATGTACAAAGTGTGAAATGTATTTGGAGGGAAAAGTTTTTAATTACTTACTATTAGCACTTCTGAGCCTTGAGTTGATGGCAGGATTGAAATTGCTTTACAATCTCTCACATTCAATTCTCATGCTGCTGGTGTAAAAAATGTCATTTTCTACTAATATGACTGTTATAAACTAAAATGCCAATTTTCAATTTAAAAAAAAATAAATTCCAAATATATTTCAGCATAATGTGTTCATGGTCCTTTTAATCCAATGCTCATGCCGCTACATTCTATCATCCTCTCGCTACAGGAAAATATGACCCCTTGAATAAAGATACCTTGCACATTGAATTTGTAGGGCCATGATGATCCCGATCTAGGGTGGCAGGAAAATGTCATCTGAGATTAGGGGGCTCATGTCTGGACAGCTATCAGTGAGACCCCACCAAATTCACAGTCCATTTTGGTCAATTTCACGGTCCTAGGATTTTAAAAGTTGTAAATTTCATGATTTCAGTTACTTAAATCTGAAATTTCACAATGTTGTAATTAAAGGGGTCCTGAACCAAAAAGGAGTTGGGGGGGTGGGTTGCAGTACAGCTACCCTTACTTCTGCCCAGCTGCTGGCAGTGGCACTGGCTTCAGAATTGGGCAGCTGGAGAGCAGCAGCTGGAATACTGGTCTAGTTCTGGTGTCCTATGAAGGATTTTGATAAATTTGAGAAGTTTCAGAGAAGAACCATGAGAATGATTAAAAGACTAGAAAACATGCTGTATAGTGAGACTCAAGGAGCTCAATCTATTTAGCTTAACAAGTAGAAGGTTAAGGGATGACTTGGTTACAGTTCATTAGTACCTACATGGGAACAAATATTGAATAATGGGCTCTTCTTTCTAACATGCTTCAATGGCCACAAGTTGAAGCTAGATAAATTCAGACTGGAAATAAATCATCAAATTTTAACAGTGAGAGTAATTAAACATTGGAACAATTTAACAAGAGTCATGGTGGATTCTCCATCACTGACCATTTTAAAAGATTGGATGTTTTTCTAAAAGATCTACTTTTTAGGAATGATTTTGGGAACATTCTATGGCCTGTGCTATTCAGTATGTTAGACTAGATGATCCCTTCTAACTACGCCAATTATGTTTTTTTTTCAAAAACTTAAATATTTTTAGTTGTATTAATGTTATTGTGAATGGGACCTCTGGCCATAAGCACCAGCTAAATGGGACAATTCATGTGCTTACAGTTAGGCATATGGTTTACGTATTCTTACTTCGGTTCCTGCAAAATAATTTGTTATGAAATGTGAAATAATGGTACTGAATGGAATAACACTGGGAGCTTGCTTTTCATTTGATAAGATCTAATCCTCTTATTAACTATAATAAAATATTGGTGCCTCTTTTGGGGAATAATTGTGGTCTGTTGATTAGGGTGGGAGACTGTGAGTCAGGACTTCAATATTTGAATACTGTCTACAGACTTGTATGACCTGGAGTAGGTAATTTAAACTCTCTCCCTGAGACTGTAATTCTGCAATAACATACGCACACACCTAGCTTTACATGCTGTAATACTATAACAATTAATGTGACAATTCATGGTGTGTAAAGTGAGGATATGTGTAAGTCTATGTAAGATCAGGGCTTCCATTTCCTTAACTACAAAATGGGGATAATATGACACACATACTGAGATTGTGAGACTTCATTAATATCTACAAGACAGTTTTGATGCTTTGATAAAAAAGAGTATAAAAGAGCAAGGAAATATTACCAAATGTCATCCTATTGTTTTGTGGATATGCTCTAACATTTCTTCAGCAAAGCCTTCATAATGAAATACAGAAGTTTATTTTTCACTGTAATAATCTGACTCATGGTTGTGAACTTCTATTACATTTAGGGAAGGACTCTGGCTCTTAAGACAGGTTTTAAACTGGTAGTTTCTGGGATTTTGTGTACATGATGAAATGACCAAAGCAATAAATATACTATTTCCAAAATTATAGGTGTTTTTTTTAATCATCTGCTATTTTATAGCAAGATCCAAAACAAATTACTACAAAATTACAGCCTGGTAACTCGTGGACCAATTGACTCACTTTAACTATGGAATGTTTATAGTCTGGTGTCTTCCATCTTCACCCCAAAGACTCTGAGAAGTGGCATGTCACATTTCAAGAGGTGGTTTTGGAACAGCAATTATATAAAAGCACAGTGCACTCCAAAAAATAGAGACCTCAATATATAAAGCATAAACTGTCCAGCCAACATTTATTATGCAGCAGCACTGCTGTAAGAGTGGTTTGTTCTTTCTAAATGAATGATGTTCAGATGGATGCCCAAAAATACTCAACTTTTTATCATAAGCTCATCTTAAATACATATATACATACATACCAAGCCGTGATCCTTTGCATTGGTGAATGGTCTGAAATGCTTTGCTGGTCTTATGAAAATGCAGGTGCTTCTCTCCCTCCGTTTGTAGTATACAATGTGACCACACACATATGGATATCAATATGTTCACTTGTTTAATGAGAGGCTACTCTTAAAAGGCTGTAGGATTATTTTGTTCCTCTGCAGGCATTTTTACAAGGAAGAGCAGATGCAAGCATTTAAATTAATGAGTGCAAAATATCTTGAAACTCCAACCTAATATAGTTTAAAAATTATAAACAATTATTTTTGAATACATTCAATAGATTTCAGTCTAGCATAAATTTAAAATGTAAACACTGACTGATCATGAACTCTAATAACACAAATAGTGCTGTTGGAGTATGATGCATTAGTCCAATCCTGCATTTCAATGAACCACAGCATCAGGTTCCACGTTCTTTTTTATCCTGTCATTGTTGCTGCTAATAAAGATATTAAAGCAAACTATATGCTCTATTAATTATAGGAAGGTGAACTTGAGTCAAATTTGTTACTGACAATGATTAATAATTACTGGTTCTGCAACATAGTCATGTAGTGCATTACAGTAAATAAACATGGTACATTGTTGGATAGTAATTGATTAATTAGCACTTTCATACTACACAGCTCAATGGTCTAAGATTGCTGAGTTTGAGATATTGCTCATAATTATTAAAAGAAAAGAAATCTGTTCCCATTTCTCAGTTTACCCTTCTGTACAGTCATTTTTTCTCAAACAGAATGTTTAATGGTTCAAAACCTTAGGTTTTGTTTAGATAAATCATATCACAAAATTTTTAGTTATGATTTTAAAATATTCCGCTTCCAAAAGCTTTAAAATATTCAACGCAATTTCAACTTCAGATGTTGCTGTCAAACTTCACTAAATAATATCAACGTATTTATATAATGTGGCCTAAATCAAATTTCTCCTTCATACTCAGGTTAATCTCTTTCATACTCCAGTTGCAACATGTGCCAAGAAATCATTGGGTGGCCTCTTGAATGTGTATACATGATCAAACGTAATGATTAGTAGCTCAGTCAGCCCATTCAGGGTTCTTTCTGATAGTTTTGGTAAATGAACATTATTAAAGCATTTTCTCAGTACTGGCTATTGATTTATCTGTCTTGAACAGGGAGGTGACAAAGGGCATGGAAGTGTGTCTAATTTTAGTTTCTGAAGCAATTTTTTTGCCGCTTCCTACAGCAGTATCCCACAACAGCTCACATCAGCAGCCGCACAGCTTGATTTTTCTGGAGCGGGATTTTTCATGCCCTCACCACCCTCCCACTTCCAGAGTTTCCAGCAGGGACCCCCACTTTCCTGACAGGGACTGTGCAGACTCAGGGCCTCTCCCAGGTGACCTAGCATTATCTCTCTCCCCCTCAAGCCCCCCCCGCCCCGGATCCCTATAATCAGAAGCTTCCACGATCTCCCCCAATAGCTCTGGGTGACCCTTATCATCCCCTTTAGAGACCCCCTGTAACTAGGAACCTGCCCATCAGGGACCCTAGGTGACCCCCAGTATCTGCCTCAGGGACCCTAATATCAGGGACCCCAGGTGGCCTCCAGCATCCCCCTCAGGGATCCCAGGTGACCCCATTACCCCTTCACACACCCCTATAACTAGGGAGCCTGCCACGTGACGCCATTCTCCCCACTCAGCAGACCCGCCCGCGCGCCCACCAGCTGCGGGAGCGAGCCGCGCCAACACCCCTCTGGTGTGCGCGCGCGCACAGCGCAGGGGGCGCGCACGGCGGAGCACGCTGGGACGGCTGGGGGCGGGGTCCGGCGGGTGAGTGTCGGGGGCGCGCGGGCCGGGCGCTGAGGGGTCTCCGCCTGTAGCATGCTGCTCTTGCGGCAGCTGCAGGAGGCGGCCCTGAGGCGGCTGCTCGCGCCCGCCGGGGGGCCCGCCGCCAAGCCCAAGGCCTCCGAGGTGCTGAGCCGCCACCTGCGGCAGCGGGGCCTGCCCCGCTGGACCTCGTACTGCGTGAAGTACAGCGCCGTGCGCAACGACCAGTTCGGCCTCTCGCACTTCAACTGGCAGGTGGACGGCGCCAACTACCACGTCCTGCGCACGGGCTGCTTCCCCTTCATCAAGTACCACTGCTCGCGGGCCCCGCGCCGCGACCTGGCGCTGCAGAACGCCGCCTTCACCGCCCTCAAGCTCCTCAACGCGGGTGAGCCGCCGCGCCCTGCCCTGCCCTGCCCTGCCCTGCCGCGCCGCGCGCACGCCGGCAATGGCGGGCTCAGGGTGGCGCTGGAAGTCTCCCTCAGCCCGCGCGTGGCCCTTGTCAGAGGCAGGGCTAGCCCATGGGGCGCGCCCGCCCCTGGAAATGCTGATGGCCGTCGGCACTTCTGCCACCAGCCACGCACCGCGCCACACAGCGCGGCCCAATGCGCTCGGCAACAAGCCCAGATGAAATAAAACTAGTGATATTGGGGGAGGGGATAATACAGAATCGCCCCCCCCTTGAGCTGTGGGGCCCTGAGCAATTGCTTAGTCGTCTTGTGCCAGCGCACCAGTGGCTCCTGGCTAAGATCCGGGCCCTCATCAGGTCACCTTTACCTAGTAAACTGTTGATCGCAGTAACTGATGGCGTGGTTGTTTTTTTTAAGATAAACTTGTCTAGTACAGGAATATTAACCGGCCTTTTAACTATTGCTTAGTTAACAAGTTTTGAATACTACTTATGCTAGCGTTTAAAATACCCAGTTGCTCATTCATTCTGCTTCTAAGGAGCATTTCCTGTCTGCTAACTGACACCATCAGACTATCAAGAAAAATATTTGCACCCTGCTTGATTTTAAGTATTTTAAAAACTATATTTGACACATTTTAGCAGCTTTAACTTTTCTTTGTAACGAGATGTAGTGACTGGGATATAAGCTGTACAGGAGAGTACAACGGGCGATTTTTTTTCTATCTCCTGATTGCGGGTGTGTGTGTGAACTTTCAGAGACTGTAAAAAAACAAACTAATTTATCCCTGAAAACAAATCATGGGACATCAACTGAAGTAAAATGGCATAACCTCAGAAAATGTACCTATCTCATTACAAATCATTTCGAACATGGGCTAAACTCTGCCCTCAGTTAAACTGCTTCTCTTGCCATTGGATTTACTGATGTCAACATGATTGCATAGACATAAGAGAGCAAAATTGGGCTCTTGAAAATAAGTACTGGGTCTGCCATTTATTACTTGTTTCCACAGTACCTAGCACAATGAGACCCAGCCTGGTGGTGTTCTTCAGACACTACCACAATACTCATTTTTATTTATTATCCATACAACTGTAGTGCCTAGTAGCCCCAGTCATGGACCAGGGCCTCATTATGTTTGTCTCTGTACTAAACTGAATTTTAAAAAAAAAAGTCACTGCCCCACAGAGCTTCCAGTCTAAGTATAAGGTGACACAATGGTTGGATACAGTACAAAAAAATGAGACAATATTGGTCAACATGATAGGCCATGGTCTTAGCACATCAGCAACCTAATCGTTTAATAATAAGAAAATCTTGGTATAACATTTGTCAGTGATTTAGATGAAGAAGCAGTCTATCCCCCAAACTTGTTGAACATAACATTCATCTATTACATTGTAATTTTTTTAAAATAGTGTGCGGATAATAGACATTTCATATTTAAATGTTGGTTGTTATGAGGATTGTAATCTCATTAACAAATTTTATTGGTTTTGGCTCTGGCTGTTACCAGTAAACTGATTTACACTACAATAATCACTGCAAATTTTACATAATTTGTATTAGAAATGCTCTCTGGGTGTTATCTTTGATTCTGTCCTCTCTCTGCCTTGATGCTTGGCTCTACTGTCCAAATCTTGCCGCTGCTTTCTCTGTAATAGCATTAAGATTGCTCTCTCTCCGCATAGTCAAAACTCTTATCCAGGTCCTCATCTCCTGTCTTGACTATGACAGCCCTCACATGTCCTTTCAAACCACTGCTGCTTAAGACTGTCTTTCTGGTGCTCCAGTCAGACTCTTATCCCCTGCGTTGTTTGAGGGTTCAGTTCAGTAAGGTATTGAAGCACATACCTCACTTTAAACATTGAATAATCCCACTGAAGTCAGTTGGACTATTCATATGCTTAAAATTAGGCACATGCATGCATAGGCATTGAATGAAGTGCCTGAGTCCATCTGCAGACTCCTCCTTCACTGCATCAGATACAAGCTTCTTACAGTTTAAGGCCCTTCTGAGTTTAGCCCCTTACTACTTATCTACTTTGTATCTTACATATTACTATAATACAAATAATAAACAATAATAATTGTCTTCCCCATTATTTTTAGCTATTACTGTGTTAGTTTTAGTTCTCTTGGTTTGTAATGGTTGTATGTAACAAGTATTTCTCTTTTGTAGGCATCCCAACTTTATTATATGGAATTGGCTCCTGGTTTCTTGTTAGTGTCACAGAGACTGTTCACACAAGTTGTGGCCCAGTTACTATTTATTTTCTGAATAAAGAAGATGAAGGTGCCATGTACTGAAATTGTGCATTCAAGCACTCATTTGGTGGGTTTTCACAGCTGTGGGTATTTATACATTTCTGCTGCTTTAAAATATAAACAACTTAAAAGCAAACCTTTGTTTTCAAAGTGTTCCTTTTTAATGTGATGATGTCCTCAGAAGAATTCATTTTCCTTTTTTCAGTTACAAAAACTGTTCCTGTTTCAGCAGATGCATGAAATGAATATTGGAGTCAATGAAGATAAGCTATTAGCAGCTTTGGAAAATGAATTGACTTTTCTACTGTCCTCAAAAGTATTAGCTCTAAAGACAGTGATTGAAATGCTTATTGCTGAGAAGAAATTTCTGATTATTTATTTAAAAAAAAACTCTTTATTTATATACAGCGTATAGGTTATGATATTTGTAATTTATCTTGAAGGCAAGGAACACATTCTCCAAAAACATTATACGTACACCTCTACCCTGATATAATGCGGTCCTCAGGAGACAAAAAAATCTCACCGCGTTATAGGTGAGACCATGTTATATCAAACTTGCTTTGCCCCACCCCTCCCTTGTTCCCTGACTGCTCCCTCCCTAATCATCCCCAGGACCTCACCCCCTACCCAATCCTCCTGTCCCCTAACTGTTCTGACCCCTATCCACCACCGCCCAGTCCGTGACAGGCACTCACTGGCAGCGGCAGGAAGCAGAGCAGCCCGGCTCCAATCTGCTCTACTCCGCCAGCTCCCAGCCACGGCGCTCTGCTTCCCACCATTGGTGAATGTGGAGAGGTTGGGGAAAGGACCCCACCCCCACCCCCCCGCATTCACCTGCGGCGGGCAGTAGAGCTCTGTGGCTGGGAGCTGGCGGAGTGGAGCGGGCTGGGGGCGAGCTGCTCCACTTCTGCCGCTGCTGGTGAGTGGGAGGGGGGATCCCTTCCCCCGAGCCCCCTTCTCCAAGCGACAGGGCTGGGGCCAGGGTGAGGGGAGCAGAGCGAGCTGCTACTGGCCTCCCGCCAATCCCCTGGATCACTCTGGGACTGCGGGGTCCCCAAACGTGCCCTCCCACAGCTCCTGCCCTCCAGATCTTGGGTGGGGGGGAGCCCCTGACCACTCCTGAGACCCTCTGCCCCTTATCAAATCCCTCGGCCCCGGCCTGGTCTGCCACCCTTAACACTCTGCTCAGAGCAGCGTGTCAGAACTTTACCGTGTTATATGCGAACCAGTGTTATATCGGGGTAGAGGTGTAATTGTAAATGACAAGAGTTTTAGACTCTGTGCCTAAGTATTCAACAATATATAAATTGTCCTAGTACCTAATCAGAGTCTGAAGGAATCTGTAATAGCACCCTTCTTTATGCAGATATATTGAAATGCTCTTTTGACCCCACCCCACAAATTAAAATCCACATTAACGGACTACGTAGTATGTGTCAACTGAACATTCACATCTAAACATATTTCAAAAGAAAAAAATCTGAAAACTGGTTCTACCTTTTCCTTTCAATATCTGAATTCACAATTCTGTGTTTTCTTTGGTATAGTTGGTTTAATCTCTCACATCTAAAGCAGTCTAAAAGAAGCAGTTCCCCACGCTGCTTTACAGGTCTGAGGCTATTGATCCCATTAACAGTGTTTATTGTGATCAGACCAAGAGTTGCTAAACACCGCTTTTATCCTCGACATATGCTCTTGTGAAATTTTGTAAACCGCTTAGCACGTGGTTGACAAACCTGTGAAAAGTGGCTCCTGCATTAAATAACCCAAATTGTAACACTTAGAATTCATAGTGTCCCATATCAGTCATAAAAGCAGGTATTTTTTCTGTGCATTTTTTTCTAAAGAGATTCACCAATAATCTTTTGCGAGATCAAACGTGCTTAAGACATCTAGGTTTGCTCAAAATATCAAACGTTAATTCTGGGCATAAAATAAACATCTGAAATACTTACAGCATTGAGTTTTCTATAGTCGACACAAAACCTTACAGTTTATCTTACTAGCACAATGGATGAACTTTGGCCTGAGAGAGCCATGAGGAGTTTGCTGGTGAGGAAGATAAACTGGTATGGCTAGGGGCTGACAAGTCTGATCATCAGCAAAACTCACTCTTGCTGAGGGCAAGGGGTGGCACACAGTGTCTCACAGCTCTCGGTATCCCCAGCAGCATGTTACATCGTGCAAAAGACTTTAAAGGATAAAATCACTAATATGACCAATATAATTAACTGATGCAAAATACAACATACATATTCTTATTGAAAATTATTTGTAAGCAGTGAACTGTTCTATGCTTTATGAAAGAAGTGTGTCTCCTTATCTAAAAGCAACACTAAATAAAACTTTAGTCAAAGGAGCACTTATTCTAGTATAGTTAGTACTGAAGAATATTCTTGACACAAGTTGAATAAATAGCTTTCACAGAAGAAGAGAGAGTGTTACATTAAGCTTCATTAATAATAAAAGTCACTATTAGCATTTTGCTAGAATTGCTAGAACTGATTTCCTTTGTAATGAGCAAAAGTTAAATAACTACAGCTCATAAGTTTGAAGTCAAATACTGCTAATTCATTGCTACTGATCTTGTCAATACTTTGCGGTAAAGGTTTGGTCTCAACATGAGGCTGATAAAATGGTTTTTAATTACCAGACTATAAATACAGCTTTTCATTGGAGTTGCACCTCCATTCACTGCAGCTTGTTTGATTTCTGATAATGTGTACTGCTGACTTTGCTTACCTGTTTTTCAATAAATGCAGGCAATGTGACTCCTTGTCCATACAGTGATGGGCAAGTCTCCTTAGAGAACATCTTTGACAAACTACCCTATTGATCACTGCAATTCTGTGCTGCTAGCAGCATTAAATAGAGACTTGATTTCTTGTTCAATGCTCTCACTGTGTAACAATTAAGCAAATGTAATATTTTCTTGTATTACATGAAAATCAATAGACCTCTTGCTCTTGTGGAGTTGATCATGGTGAAGGATGAACTGGAAGATGGCTGAGGGCAAAGTTCAAATATAATATTCATTGGATTCATTAAGACTTGTTGTGTAAGAGCTGTTGGAGTGCTTAGAGGAAAATATGCTATTCATAAAGGGTAGTGCTTTCATTTACACAAAATGTTTGACACATTTATTAAGTAATGGTGAATAACTATTTTAATTAACTTTCATCAAAAGTTAAAGATTAAATCTGTCTCTCATTCTCTTTCTTTTGAATAAATTCTCTTTCTTTATTTGTGGGGTTCTTTTGGTCAGTCTTTGACCAAGATTTATTATTTAGTTGAGTTAAAAATGAAAACACTGTTGAGAGACAAGCTATGTCCCAAGAGTACTCCCCATCTGGAAAGGCTGGTGACCTTGGTGATGACTTTGGGTATGGTTCCAGGCCCAAAGAGGAACTTCTGGAGCTCTCCTGTGCAGTCCTGCCCATGAAATGATCTTTATTAGGAGACTAGAAATCATAGAAATGGCAGGTAAAGATGGATGAATAATACTGAATTCTATGACATCGGCATCTTATCAAACCTTTGCTTCAATTGATGGAAAACCATCAATTTAGATACTTGTCTAGTTCCCATCACCATCAGTTCTGGTTCTCCTTGAATCTAAGTCACCACCTACATAGACAATCATCTGAGAAGGAACCAGGGAGTTATATTGTAAGGCTATTGCAAATCCATGTGCCTGAAACATGGGGAAGGCCCTCTGGGTTGTTTCCTATAAGGGACCTTTGTAGTCCGTAACTTGCCTTTATTATATTCACTGCTTTGCCTTGTATAGAACTATATAGTGATTTTAATAATATTTGGCCTGCTTTTGAGACAGGAACCTGTTAACCGTCGAAGTGATTACTAAAGAATTCCCAGTTATCAATATAATTAATATATAATCTATAGATCGGGTTACATCTTAGGGACAAGGTTCTGATGTGTGTGTCATCTAAAAGTGGGCATAGATGAATTCCTAGACTCTGTAGCCTGGTTGCTATCTCTACCTGTCCCTTTGGGAATATCCTGGTATAGCAAACAGACTGGAAGATGTGTTGTATTGACATTGAGGACAGGTGAATTCATGAAATTGCTCATGACAGAGCCTGATGGAAACATGCAGAGAAGCTTTTTTCAGGTTACTAATTTCAGAAGGTCTACTGAGAGTGAAATCTAGAGTCTCCGCTCAGAATTTTATCTTCCTCATCTAGCTGTTTGAGCAATTGAGGTCTAAAATGGCCCTAAGTCCTCCAAACCCCTTTTCCATACTATAGAGTGGTGAACGTCTCATGTCTTGAAAGACCAGTGAAATCTGTTTTAGGATAATTTGAAGTTTCTTGGCATCTCTTGATATTGGATAGGGCATGAAGAAATAATGTAGATTAGCCTGCCATTCCAGAAAATATCCAAGGTGCACTGTTTCCAGAATTCATCTGTCTAAAGTCGACTGGGTCCATATGCATGAGAAGGGCAATATAGGTATTATGGCAGGGCCAGTGGGTTGGGAATGCTATCCACTATGCTATCCAAAACTCACTGAAGCAAATGAGTGTCTGTTGATTTCAATAGGCTAAAGACCAGCCCTGGAGAGCTAGAGGGCTCAGATCTAATTAACACGTGGAGAATATGGCTGCTGGTGTTGAGCACTTGCTTGCTGTCCTGAAGGGTGCGCTAATGTTGAGTTCAATTTGCCTCTTCTCTTCAGTGTATTTATGGGCCTGTGGGAAAGTTAGTGAGGAGGCACAGTGCTGTTGTGCTTTTAGTATGCTGATGACACAGAGTACTACATCTCATCCAACACAGTAAGTGCAGTCAAATGTTCTACCTAGTGTGTTGTTGAGATTGGAGCATAGATATTAGCTGGTTGAAATCCAGTCCAGATCAAACACAGGGGACGATGGTAAATTGGAGTAATAAGAGTGGCCTCCATTTGTTAGTTTGCAGTTTGGGGATATTGGAAGATCCTAAGTTGCTGTTAGAACGACATACAGCAGTAGCTTGTAGGAAGACCTTTTTTATGTGGCTCTGGCTAGGGTTTGACTTAATCTTTGGTTAATTATTTTTTGATTTGGGAGCAAGGTAGAGATGCTTTAATTTTTTATGTGACTGTTTTTAATTGACAGGCTCCTTTTTGTACCTACTAAATTATATGTGTACACATATGCATATGTTTATATATCAATACTTTGTCACAGATGATTAAAATACAAAATTTACGTTCAACTTTCTGCTGACTTGGTCTGCTCTGTTCTCATTTGAAACAAAGTACAGTTTGCCTTGTAACTCTTGCTTTAATTATCTCTTCATTGAATACAAGGATGATGTTTAAATGAGTGAGATGACATAAGAAGGCAAGGAGCTTTGTTTCACCTCACTTAACAGCTAATGCAGATAACTGAAACCTTACTCTAAACCCAATAGATCAGGTAGCTACTTTTTTCAGCACTAGCCTTTTAAACAGTAATGACTACTGGGGGCATCTTAACCTAAATGAGTGCTTAGCATTACATCTTACCTGGGTCAACAGTCTAGGGTATCAGAGTTAAACTGTGTTACTGTAAATTAATGGAAAATGTAACTGCACTTTGCTGAAAGATCAATGTCCAATAAAGGCTGCACAATCAAATCTTGTTGCAATGATTGAGGTCCTTAATTGCCTTTCAAAGATAAGGTGGTAATCAACATAGGTTTAACTGATCTTTTTTACTAGTTCAATTACATGCTAATGACTAGTGCCAAGTCAGAATCTTTAACTACTTATACTTATTAAATCTTATGTTAGTAATGAAAAATTACTTAAGCTACACAATAAAGCACAGGTCTTAATTACTATATTTCACTTTTATACCTTGTATGTGTTTGACAAATTTGTTTCACTAGAGATTTCCCACCAATAAAGAGGTATTATTAACAGACTGTATTCCTTGGAGTACTGTTTAGTAATCCAAATTGCTAAATCTAGATGTTTTGTGTATTTGTTTTAATGGAAACTTCTTGGCTAAATATCCAATAAAGCAAACTTATAACCTTCTAGGCATCTAACTGTATATAAAGATCAGTTTCTGTATCTGATGCAGCTCCTTTTACTGCTGATCTAAAGCTATCTGTAACCTGTAGGCTGTCAGTTAGAGACATTATCAACTTGAAATCCATCATTTTTTGTAAATAAAATGTTAACAGTAGGTTCGTATATTGCACCTGCCCCTAAGTCTCTCTGCTAATTTTGTGGGCAATTAATAACATTTTCCACTTCTTGACAATATTTTGTTCTTCCCTTATTGCTGTAATGGAAAAACTCACATCAGCTGCAAGCAAAATGAAGGGCCTAATCCAACTCTGATTTCAGTGGGAGTTGGAGTCAGCCTGTACATACTGTATAAAAAACACAGTGGAACAGACTGTATTTAGAACACTGTTAAAATCACAAAGTAAACGAACTAAGAGATTTTTCTCATCTTTCAGTACAATAATCTTAGGTGTTAGTTATACAACAGTAAATAGAAAAATTTCTAGCAGAAGCGATTAAAAAAAACTAAGTATTTATCTGACCTCATTACCATAGTATCCTGGTGCCTCAATCATTAATACATTTTTTCCTCACAACACTCCTGTCAGATAGGGAAGTACTATTCCGCATTTTACAGATGGGGGACTGACGCACAGTGTTAATTAAATGTTTCTTTAACAAGTTCCTGAAAAGGCAGTGTAAGCTGATGGAATGGATGAGCAGAAACAAAATATTGCAACAGGCTGTAAAGTCCATTAAATGCAAGAGAATCTTTTTAAACATAAGTCAAACAAGGGCTCTGGCCATGTTAATGTAATTTCCACTGGTGTAACTACATCAAAGTAGCTACAAAGGTGCACATCCCTAATGTAGAGGTGTAAAGCAGAACTTACTTACTCTGGTGCTTAATGTGGCAGTATACTGAAGTAAGCTTCGCTTTGCTTTGGTCCAGTGTGTCTATATTATGGGTTTATATTGGTGCCACTACATTGATGTGTGCAAATTTCATTATTGTGAACTGGGCCAAAGTAACTCTAGCAAAAAGAATTAGGGCTTGTCTACACCGCGCAGCTTTTAGCGACAAGGCTGTGTCGACACAGCTTTGTCGCTAAAAGTCAGCGTGTGTAAACATGCTTTATCGGTACTTTGTTGGCACTTTTGCCTACAATACACTTCCAGCCCTATGAGCAGCATTAGCTTTGTCGGCAAGCCATGTTCACGCTGCCATTTGCGTTGGTAAAACTTTTTTGTGGGGGGCTTTTTTAAGTACCCGTGAAAGGCAAAAGTTTTGTCAACAAATTTGCAGTGTAGACAATCCCTTAGACATGAACAACATAAGTTTCCCTAATTTAGGGCACCCTAACTTGTTGCAAGCATTCTTCTGGGTCTGGCTCTGTTACAGCCATTCCGTCTGCAAAAGCACTCTGGGACAGCAAAGGGAACTGGAAGTTGAAGTTAATCTTTTGTGTACTGAGAAGTAAGTGCTGCTACATTGTGACACAGACAGTTAATCTTAAACCTTTCAATAATATAAAACTGACCAGAACCATTTGGCAGGTACAAAGACAGCCAACCTAAAAAAAGCATAGATTAGCTGCATAAAAGGGTTACTTGTAAAAACAACCATGTTCATAGTAATATTTAGCACTTATTTTACAGACATTAACTAGCTAACTTTCACAACACCCCCGCTAAGTGAGTAAATATCCCCATTTTACATAGAGGAAAATCAACACACTTGTGTTGATTTTTTTCCCAGTGTCACATAGTGTTTCGTTTTTTTAATCTCTAAATTAATTGATTATATTGAAGTAGTTTAGTTAACATGTCTGTGAAGGCTCTTCAGGACAATCCAAAACATTTATTCTATGCTACAATCATTTCTGGTTTATTCTAGGGATCGCCTAACCGTTTTTTAACCTGGATTTAGCCAGAAAAATTTCAAATTGGAAATAAGGCATACATTTGTACCACAGGAACAAACTACTGAGAGAAGTGGTGGAGTCTCCATCTCTTGATGTCCTCAAACCAAGACAAGATGCCTTTCTGGAAGATATGCTTTAGCTAAATGCAGGATCTGCTTTAGGCACACATGAGTTATGGGGCTCAATTCAGTGGTAAATGGGTGAAATTTAACAGCCTATGGCATTACAGGAGGTCACACGAAATGATCTAATGGTCCCTTCTGGCTTTAAACTATATGAAATGAAGAACTTGAAGATAAAATAAAAGTAAGTAAATTAAAACTAATGATGACAAGCCCACAGAGAGTTAGTGGCAACACCACAATTAGAAATCAGTAGTCCCTAGCTCCAGCCAGTCACTTGCTTAGTTCTCTAGGCCGTGCTGCCTCTAAATATGAAAAAGAGCAAGCCATTTAAAAGACCAAATTTAACAACCCCTCCTGGCTTACTTAAATTTCTTGCTTGTGGACCTATGTCTTGAACCAACTTGGCTTCATTCTCCTTGGGTTTCTACATTGTTTTACTTGGCCATGTATGGTAAATTGTTTACTGTAACATGCCTTAATCTTCCTCTATAATCTTGCTAGCTATAGAAACATAAGATAATAGAACTCGATCTAAAATCGGTGCATTTCTCAAACTGTACATTTGTACAGGAGTACTTAGCTGTACATACCTTTTGGGCATTATTATTCAATTTAAATCAACTACAGCAAAGTGGACTTTGAGAGACAGTAATGGCATCTTAATGTAGGGATTAAAAAAAATTCCTTTAAATAAAACCTGTAATACGTGTATAGTACAACCTCACTAATTTTCATTAATGATTAGGCTACTCATGGCAAATTATTGACCCTTGTGAATTAGTATGTTGAAAAAATGCAGCTTAAATAAGTTAGGATAATGCATCATAAAATGTACATTGCTCCTTAGACAAGTGTTTAGTCTTAATTATTTATGCTAATACTAGTCAATGCACTGTGGTATAGTTTATAAAATGTTAAGTCTTTGTATAGCAAATAGCTATTAAACTTCTGCTGAGAAGTTGGGTAAAACCCATGATTTTTGTGCATGTTCAAATTATAAACCATGCAGATACACAAAGTTTGAATGAGGAAATTGTTGCATGGAACACAAATGTGTATCTAGTCAGCATTTAAAAATGTGAAGAAGCTATTAAGATTTTGAAATGATGGAATACTTTGCACTGTAAAGTCAGCCAGTTTGGAATCATTATTTGTTTGGTAAGGTAGAATATGTATGGTTAAGAGTTATTTTTAAAATGGTTGCATCACTTTAAGCACAGTTTATGAGCACTGTACTAGTTCATTATAAAACCCAGTTTATTACTTTCAGTGATATTAATAATCCCAATAGAATCAATCTGTAAAACATGATGCAAAGCAGTTCTTTACACAAGTAGTCTGATCAGGGAACTCTTTCAATTTTAAAATGCAAATTTAAAAACATACCACTTCTTAAAGAACTCTTTAAATTGACTCTCTAACATATATAATTTTATCCAAAAAACCCCAATGTGTTGTAGTTAATCCAAATATATAAATCTATTGGAATTATTTTTATAAGAAGAAATGCCATTAGATATGATCTGTATATGCTTAGTGATTCATGGGTCTTGTTACATACATGCTTTGTAATATATGAATTATTTAGTAAGAAAAATCACAATGATTTTGTTGTTACTCAAAAATTTATAGGTTGGCAGAAACAATTATGCAGCCCCTGGAGCTGGTCTGGTAAGGTACCGTAACATTAACACTGTGTAGACTTATTTTTGATCACTTTCATTTGTAATGTTCATGCTGTAATTTTTCAGTAATTGTGCAGCATATGTAGCATTGGAATAATATTAATTTTATTAAGCATAAAAATATTTTGATTGTGTTTTTTCTTATTTTTAAAATAGGTACATCATTTAAAACAAGACTTAAACATTTCATTACCCGGCCTAAATCAAGAGGATCATTTCCCTAAAGTTTATAAAAAAAATTCCGAATACTTTGTATCCTGAGGAAGAAACAGGTTTAAAAGTTTCATTTGGGGCCCAATTCTGGTCCCACTGAACTGAAATCATTTGAAGTTTCCCACTTACAGTGATAATTGTCAAATTGACTACGGTGCAGAAGGTCTGTGCAAACCTTCTGCATGCCTTAAACCAGTGCAAAAGAGTTACAAGGGGTAGTGGCAAAGGCACGTAGAGGTAACTCTGCAAGCCCTGTATGCATTTTAGAGGTTCTGTACCCTGGCTGTGGCTATGCTGGTACAGAGGAAGGCCCATAGTGTGGAAGAGTAGACACATAAGAGCTGGAGACTCTGCTCCTATCTGTGTGGCTGAGTGAATTCCTTCACAAATGCTTTTAGTTCACCACACACAGTCTGATTTTTGGAATATGGGCAGGGAGGAGTGAATTGCACCCCAGTGTAACTTTAGGTTGCTATTTATCCATGCAGAAATGTTTCTTACACGTTCACCTACCTCTTTAAATCAGAAAGCAGCATAGCCATGAAAATATGTCACTGGAATAATGAGCCATTTCTTGCAGGAAGCAAGGAGCTCTTCCCCTACACACTTTATAGATGTTTTTTGTCCTCTTTAGGATCAAATATTGGCCAAAGCCAGAGGTAATATACTGGACTTCGTAGCCTATCTATTTCAGTGTTTCTCAAACTTTTTGTGTTGTCAACCCCATTTGGACTTTAACAAAATTGTGAACCTCCTCCCACTAGAAAAAATTGTGATCCCTTACCTTCAGCCCAGCTCGGGGCTTCAGCCCCCCTCTGGGTTGTGGGGGAGGGGCTCTGGGCAGGGGTTCTCTGCCCTGGTTACCACATCAAAATAGAATCACGAGCCACAGTATGAGAATCACTGATATATTTGAATCTGGCTCTCTCTAATCAGACATACTGTATGCATGGTATTGGAGATCTACATTTTTTTTTTTTTAACATTTAATGTGTCAAATAACTTTTAGCACAGATGTTAACTCTTTAATCTCCATGCTCCTGTAAGGTAGTAAATATGTACTATTATTGCGGTCTTAAAGTTGGGGAAATTGCAGCAGAGGTGAAATAATTTGCCCAGAGGCACACAGAACCAGAATGAAAATTTAGTACTTTCTGACTCCCAACTGCCTTCCCCTCTAGTTTTCTTCATAAATTTGATTCTTCTTCGAGTGCTTGCTAATATTCATTCCAAGTAGGTGTGCGCGCGCCGCGTGCACGTTCGTCGGAAGAATTTTCCCCTAGCAACACCCGGCGGGTCGGCAGGCGCCCCCTGGCGTGGCGCCTTTGCGGCACCA
>NC_133777.1:81948592-81983083 GCF_003597395.2 Chelonoidis abingdonii
AAGAAGGAACTGAGGAGCGGCCGGGTCGGCAGGGGCATATATACGGTGCCGCAAAGGCGCCACGCCAGGGGGCGCCTGCCGACCCGCCGGGTGTTGCTAGGGGAAAATTCTTCCAACGAACGTGCACGCGGCGCGCGCACACCTACTTGGAATGAATATGAGCAACACATCTTGAAGAACAACAGTTACAAAGGTGAGTAACCGTCTTTTTCTGAGGTTTTCTCTTATCCAGTAATCCCCACACAGGGCTGGATGCAAAGAATTCTGTTTTCTAATCTTAGGTCTGGCACTGACTCCAACTCCCTTTGTGGCCTAGGGCAAGTTTTCTGCCTCAGTTTCCACTGAATAATATTTACAACAAGAATGTTGTGAAGATTAACATAGGGGGTAGCACTCTGAAGATGAATGTGCACATATAGAGAAATACATTTTGAGGAAAAGACTATGTAAGTGCTAAGCATCATTTTTATTGCCTGCACTGGCCTTAAGCACAGGCACTTGCTTGAGCCCCTACAGAAATTCAACTCACATAGTCCACTGTTGGCTGAGAGACAAAGAAGCTACTAGATCTTGGGTTTATGCTCCAAGGGTAACAAACAGATCCAGTAGGGTCACAATCCGACCCCTCCTCCCTCTTTTTCTATGGCTATATGGAAAAGGGGAGAGACAGGTCAACTCTTTTGTTGTACTGTAACATGTTCATGGTATGGAAAAGATTGAGAATCACTATGCTAGACATCCCTTTTATAGCAGCACGGAACTTTAGTAGTAGAAATCTTTCAAATATAATGTTGCTTAAATGTTCTGCAGAGGATAGGGTGACCAGATGAGAGGAAGAAAATATCAGGACACATGACAGGGAGATCACTGGTGGAGAGGAAAAAAAAAAAAGCAAAAAAGCAGGAGTACCGTGAAATATCAGGACAAACACTTAGATATCGGGACAGTCTGGTCACCCTAGCAGAGGGGGAGTACACTATAAATATGGACAAATTATTAAAAAGGGAATTAATTACATGCATATTCCTTGTTGACAATATGACATCTGAATACTTTATTATTCCATTCTCTAACTGTTTACAAATTTTTCTGTGCTGAAAACAGTCTTGGAACATTCCTTATCTGATCTGGGCAAAAATACAAATAAATGAAAATCTCACTGATTCTGACATAGCAAAAATTTTGCATGATAATATAATTGAAAGTGTGAAATAATAGATCTCCATTATTTTATTAAATTTTGGTATATTTAGAACTTAAGTTCCCAGTGTTTATGCAAATTTGGTAAATTGAGTTGGTTTTCCCTGAAGCCCTATGAATGAAAAATATATTTGAAAAAAATCAGAAAGCCATAGTAATTCTTTGATTTTGTATCCTAGTTTTTAAAACTTAACAGAAGATGAATCATAATTGAAAGGTGCACAGGGACTTCAGGTAAAAGGTTAATTTTAACATAAATGAAGTTCATGTGGGAAATAGCAGTTCCTGAGGTATTCCTGACATGGGACTATATTAAATTTTTACCATAGCAGTTAAATTATAAAGTTATTGAACAGAGAGAGAACTTATCTCTGCTAATGGCCAAAGATGATTTTTTTCAGAAAGCCCAGACAACATCAAATCCTAATAACGGGGAGCTGGAGTATGGTGACCAGATGTACTGATTTTATAGGGACCGTCCCGATATTCAGGGATTTGTTTTATAAAAGTGCCTATTACCTCCCACCCTCATTCCAATTTTTCACACTTGCTATCTGGTCACCCTAAGAGGGAGACTGTTTTAGGAATTAAATTGAATATAGTTGGTATCATTATTTTTATTGAACATGTAAGTCAAATTGTCCAGCTTGTCACTTGTAATGAATAACTAATATTAACAGGTGTAATCAGGTTATAGAGGACAACATTCAGTTGTTCTTCATGCACAGCTCCCACCAAAATCAATGAGGGAAGGTTGTGCTCATGGTTCTGCAGGGTGGACAGCCTTGTATCATCAATCCAATGAGAAATAAGTAGAGATGTGTTGTCATAAGATTTTTTTTGGTATAGTTGAGTGTGATGTGTGATGACTGGTGATTGGGTTTTGTTATTGTTTGTAGAAAAGGAAGGACATTGCAGCTTTATGGAGCTGCAGTCGTATGACTCTTGCTGCTCCTAACTTCCGTATTAAAAGATCTGATTCTTTGAGCTCAAGTGCTTGAGGCTCATGCTTTTTGCAGAGGTCCCAGGTTCATTCCCCAAAGACTATTCAAATAGGAGCATCGTTACATTTAACTATGCTGCCTTTAACTTCTAGATCCATGATCTGCTCCTGCAGCCAAGAGGGGAAACCCAAAATCTCATCTCCAGAGTAGTAATGTTTCACAAATAGTTGTAACTCACTGGCAATGTGGGTGGTATGTCTCCTGACAGAGGATAACAGCATGCTTTCCTCTGTACTAGTTGCTCCTGTAAGTGAAGTTTCAAGGTTGTGGGATCCAATCCTGTTGGTAATTTATGAGGGGGTAAAAAATACATATGTATAAAAGCTTATGTACCCTGAGGTAATTGTTGAAATGATTCTATATTGCAAAATGTATTTATATTTTGTTAATATGTTTTTACTCTTGTATTTTTATAAAGTCTGCCCCTTAGAAAACAGGAGGTGGCAGGCTAAGAGTATGTCTACACTGAAAAAAAGGTATGTCCTTAACTTGGTTTAGGTAACCTGCATAAACCAACTTGGGTTAAAATAGCAGTGAAGACAAAACAACTCGGTTTTTAACTCAGGTTTCCAGCTCGAGTACAACCCCAGGCTGCCTATAGGTTTTAACTCCAAGTTCTAACATCAATTAAAAGCCAAACTGTTGTCTTCATTCATTGCTGTTTTACCCCAATTTGGCTAAAGCAGATTAGCTAACTTGAGTTAGGAACACACTTTTTTTTTTGCAGTGTAGACATATCCTGAGAATGTGATTGAGTCTGAAGTGTTTGTGGAAAAATATGCTGATGCATGCAAAAAGTGGATGATCTTGCCTGTGTAAGCTTCAAAATGGTCAGAACTTGATTTAATAAATTTATCTTTCCACAAAGCAAGTTTCACCCTTCAAGATGTAATGTTAGATGTTGTGCTGGCTAAATGCCTCAGGTTATTGCTGATGAGCTATCTTGCCTTTTACTTGCAGGTTACTAGTTTGAATCCTGAGCTCAGCTCATCAGGAATTATTAAATTGTTCCTAACTCATGGATGATAGATAGTTCCTATACGAGATTAATGAGTGGAGTCTAGGGTGACCAGACAGCAAATGTGAAAAATCGGGACGGGGGTGGGGGGTACTAGGAGCCTATATAAGAAAGACCCAAAAATCGGACTGTCCCTATAAAATCGAGACATCTGGACTCTGTAGTGTAGTCCCAGTTCCTACGTCACAAACTCGCTAGTGTACTTTGTTCTAGATTATAACTGTCTCTTACTACGTGTTTGTACTAGTGAGAGTTCTGGCAGCAGGGAGCAAAAAATTGCCTTACTATAAATGTGTAGGAGTTGACAACATTGTAATTATCACACAAACTCTGTGGCTGGGCACGGGCAGTTTAAAAAGCAGAAGATGGGTTAACCATCCATACACCTTTTTACAAATATCTCATGATTTGGGGGGCTGATGCGTGACCCCTGACCATTTGAGTTTGGCAATACTGGGGACAAGAAAACCTTTGGGAATGTTCTAACTATCTCTGAACTAGCAAGGGGCAAAGATCAAGGACTCGCATGTGGGGCTGGGAAGGAGGAAGTCATCAGAGGAAAGACACCTGTGCAGCAATGTCCGTGTTTGGGGTGCTGGGCCTGGGAGAATGGGACCATGTGGAGCAGGGTGGGTCTCGGGGTGAGGGGGGGACTCAGGGTTGGGGCAGCCCTGGGGGTTCAATGGGGTGTCTGTGGGGTAGAGGGGAAGGAGAAACAGGATCTGAAGGGGAGCCATCAGGGTGCGGGAAGGGGGACTCAGGGGCTGAGGAGGAGCCCTGGGGCCCACTAGAGGGAGAGGGGGTCGGGGTCTGGGTCTGGCCGAAGGGCGCAATGGGGAAGGGGGCTCTGGGCCGCCCTGGGCCGCAGGGGGGCCTGGGCCGCCCCGGGGGCCGAGGGGCGCGAGGGGGAAAGGGGCTGTGGGCCGCCCCTCCCCAGCCTAGCGCCGCCTCCCCGCTTTTCCGGCTCCCGCGGTTTGGTTCCGGGGCAGGCCGGTCACCGCTCGGGGAGGGGAGGTGGCAGCTCCGGCCAGCGGCGCATCGACCCCGGCGAGTGCCGCCCCCGGGCCGCGCTGCGGGCCCCAGCATGTGAGCGCCGGCGGGGGGTGGCTCGTGCCCGGCTGCGGCCCGCCCCGCGCCATGAGAGCCCGGCCGCTCGTCATCCGCATCACCATCCCGGACGGCGGCGGCCGTTGACTGGACGTCCACCCCGCGCGCAGACGCGCTTTCAGGGACGTCTGGTGAGTCCCCCCCCCCCCCCCGGGGTGCCCGGCTTCCCTCCCCTGCCCCCCCGTGCCTGGGCCAGGGGCCCCAGAGCTGGTTACGCCTTTCCCGTCCTCCAGGGCACTAAAGCACGGGGTCCACAGACCCCCGGGGGGCCGCAAACTATGGCTAAGATTTCCAGAGGGGTCCACATCACCATTTGAAATTTTTTAGGGGTCTGCAAATGAAATAAGGTTGAAACCCACTGCACTAAAGCATAAATGTCCCTTAGCATCAGCAAGCAGCGTTGCACTGTGGATGCAGATTCTCTATCCTTCCCCTGACTGTCCGTAGGAAAATTAGGGTGATGAAGTTGGGTGCAGTAGCTAAATGATTCTTTATTAATGTAAAGGGAGTTTAGGTCTCAGTTGGAGGAACATTGTTCTGGAAGCTGCCTTGCTCAGGACACATGGGATGTGACAGATGGACACACTGATTAATTAGACAATTTTTATAGTATCACACACACACCCTGGACTCTCTCTAATATCCTGGGACTGACATGGCTACAACAACCCTGCATCCAACAATATTTACAGTAAATTTAAATGTCTCTTCAGTCAAATTATTGTAATTTAAACCAGTTTGTAAACAGACACACTCTTGAAGCTAAGTGGAGAGGGATAGGTATTTTCCAGGGCAGGGCATTCTGAGGCCGGGTCTAGGCTTGGAAGTTTTACTGATTGTTGATAAATTGTATAGTCAATTGCTTGATCGCGCTTTGGTTTGTTATTTCATTATGACAAATACTGAAGAGTCCAAATAACAGTGTCTGTCAGGTTAATATGGTACAGGAAAAAGATTCTATACAATACCAGTTCCAAAGAGCATTTCCATGGAGCGGGGTTACATTCACCTTACGCAGAAGGTGTGTTCCCCAAGATACACATTTCAGCTGGTATAATTTATATGATTTTACAAGTTACACATTTCTTTACATGTCACTAAAATCCAGCCTGTTAGTTTGTTCCAGGTCCCTAACTTCTTGTTCTGTTCCTTTCTTATTTTTGTTTTGGATACTACTATTTCAGGTACTGGTCTGTGAAGGTACTTCACTAGCTTGTACTGAGACATAGAACAAATGTATCTTGATTTTGACAGGTTTCCTATCTGCTTGTGCCAAATGCTTACTTCAGCAGATGCAAGGTGCTAAGGGAAACTTAGCATAAGTTTTAGGCTATGTCACTGTTACAGTATTTGTGCTTACCAGTATCAGTGCTTAATGCATACTCATATATTTTTATATATATATATATGGTGCAGACAATACATATTATTAATAATATATATTTATATGCTAGTCTGCATATATTAGTCAACACATATATAACTTTCCTTTTAGGGGTATGATTTTTTTTTAACCAAAATATTTATATGAGGAAAAGCCCTAGAATGGATACAGTTTTACAAATATAAAGATGCCTTTTATCTGTATCACTTATTCACCTTCTCATATTGGAATAAGTTATGTAAGCACTTTTTGTTCGCACTATGGCGGTTATATCGCTTTAGCTATACTGGTATTATTAAAGTGGTACAACTTTTATGTGTAGACAAGCCCTTAAGGAGCTGAAATTAAGTGGTCAGGTGGACACCTTGAATAATAATAACAATAACATTTATAGGATCTCTTTCTCAGAGGTGCTGAGCATGCAAAACTCCAGATGAAGTAAGCAGGAGCTGCAGATGCGCAGCATCTCTGATAATCAGAAAACTGTTAATTTAATGTGCATTGTGAAATGTGCTGGGTATGGTACAAAACAGCTTGAGACTAGGTTCATACCCTAAGGAGGTTAAAAATTTGTAGAAAAACAAATCAGAACACAATATATCAGGTTATTTAACACAGGATGCTGCAGGATCTTTATTTTGTGAAATAAAATTATTTTTTTCTTAAATTTAACATCTTTACTCTTTGAAATCCAAAGCTGTCTCTTTAATATTTAAATCCCTTTTTGCAAATGAGATTTAAGTTCTTAAATCAGTTTGGCATTGCAATGCTGAGTGCAGAAACACCTTAATATCTTTAAAAATCTGAGTCCTAATGCCTAGTGTGCTGTTCTACACACTAATCTATGCCCCCATTAAGTTTAATATTCAGTTATATTCCTTCTTAAGAATTGCATCTTGGAGGAGAACTGATAATTAGCTGAATGGTACAGATATGTTTGTTTAAAAAATCATTAAGGCCTTAATTCACAAAAGTACTTAAGTTGTGCCTATCTTTCGGCACTAAGTAATTACACAGAATTGGGACTATTCACGTGTTTAAAATTAGACTCATACTTAAGCACCTTGCTGAATTGGGACCTAAATGCTACTGTTTGGAACACCACTTCGAGTGATTTTCTGTGTATATCAGTTTTGCAGACTTTGAAGTTATCAGTAAACAGATTTATTTAAAGATTTTTCACTACTAAGTGGAGTACAGGGCACTGATCTTTTTCATTAATCTGTCTAGATTCGCATGCTGTCTCATCACCATGGAGTCTGAACACCTGGAGGAGCGGGTCTTATACTTCTCTCACTTACACTGATGTGAATTCCATAGAATTACACTGGTGTAAAAGCTGTTTTAAGTGTGAGGTGAATAAGGCCACTGACAGCCAGGCAAACCCAGCTACAAGCAATAGGTTTTAAACGTTCAGTTTTCTTTCCTACATATACAAATTGTTTTACAGTCTTCCACAGAACAGTTTTGACAGATTTCTTGTTTAGTCTACCATTATCTGACTTTTCTCTCCGTAGTTAATGGCCTTCTGTTTTGTTGGATAAAACACCAGTTGTTCTATACACTGATTTGCTTGTACATTTGTCTGCAAGATTTATAGGATTTTATTGTTTGTGAGTTGTGGGGATTCTCCATTCTAACATCACTTATGGTACCCTGCTGAAAGTTAGGATATCCTGAATTTGGGTCAGTGAGAGAGCTCCAAAATGTTAGAGGGTAAGGGTTCCTATACATTGGGTGAAAAATGTATGTTCTTAACCCCAGATTAATTTTATGAATTCATGTTTTAAAGTTCGGTGTTTCACCTGGTGCATTGACTTAATAGCAAGGTGGAACGCTGAGCAGAATAAAGGTACCTTACCAGTAATTCACTATGAGACAGTTTTGTGGTCTGCTCCACTTTTACAGATCTTAAATTAATGGATTTAGATTTTTTAGGTTTTTTGGTTTTTCCCCCCAAATGGTAATGTAAAATGTGAACTTTAAGGTGAAAATATAAAGCAGGCTAGTAACCTGAGAGTGATCATGGTAAATCATAATTTTGGGAGTTTAGAGCCTGAGTTGGAGTTCTCTGAGCCCTCAAACATGGTGCTTTCTCATAGCCCACACATCCTCTCCTCACATATACGGTGGTGGTCGACTCCCAAAGCTTGTGATGGCTTAACTAAAACACATTTTATATTGGCTCAATTGAAATGTGCCTGTGCAGGGATTTGCAGGATTTAAGTATCTCTTTTTAAAAACCAAGTTTAGTTAAACCAGTGTAAGTTTTGTGTGTAGACAAGACCTTAGTTCTTTGTACTGAATTTGTGCAGTTAGACTGTAACCTCTTGCAGACAGGGATTATATCTTCTCAAGTGTTCTACAGAACATCTACCAGTCTCTAGAAATAACAACAACACAAATAATTCTCTTAACACTATACTGAACTTTGTGTTGCCTACATTTTTGTGATTTCTTTTTGACTGTGCAAAGTTTCCACAGAATCATTGTCATCTGTGTTGCACATCCTCTGTTATCTAAACTGTAGTATATAAAGGTAATTTATTTTAATGCATCTCAGATAAAAAGAGCAAGAAATAATTCTATATCTATAATTTGGCCCAGTTAACTCTTCAATGTTATATTTGCTGCTTTTTCATTATATTAATTATCCTATTTTAATATTGCATCTCGTATTTCATTTCTTAGTTTTATTCAGAGGGAAAAAAGAAAAAAAATGGGACAGGGATCACTGAGGGTCCAATAATGTGACATGCTGAGCACTCCAAGGTGCATAAAATTTATTTGCAATAAATAGCTTTATTTATTATTTCCTGACCAGTTTGTGGCATTGTCAGTGAAAAGCTTGCATGACATGAGAAATGAGACAGCAGGAAGAAAAGATCATGCTATGCATTTATGCCATACCCCACGTGATGTAATGCAAACTCACTGTTGGCTGATGACACATTGTAGACTAGAAGGTCTGCATGAACTGATCTTCCACTGAATTTTGAGTAACTTTGGTATACCCAGGGTAAAAACATTCTTGCAGTTTTTGATCTTAAAAAAAGTTAGCATAGAAAATGTGTTTAAAATATTAGACATAAAAATGCACCATTTGAGACTGAAATATGTAACATACACAGAAGTTCTACATTTCTGGGCCTTCTGATATATACAGTTTGATCTTGTCCTTAGAAGATCATTGTTGTGGAAGTAGTTCAGGCAAGGGCGAAAAAACTTCTTAAAATAAAACATGCTGTCCAGTGTGTAGATGAGAAATATTTACACTTCTTTGATGCTTTGGCCTCATTTCTTACTGGACAACCAGGGTGTTTTTCTTATTTCAGATCAACTATGAATCCACTCATGTATTTATGCAGGATTTAAACTTCAGTTAAAATAATAATACTAAAAACGTTATAGCTCATATGGTTGAAGAGAGACTATTCCAAATGTAAACCAGAGCTTTCTGGTGAGCCTGCAGCAGGGATCTCTAGTGCATCCCTATCCTTCAAAGCTTTCCTGTGCAGCAGCAGAGTGAAATCAACAAGATTTTAGTCATTGTCCCTCCTGCTGTTCAGATCTATAGATCCTGGTACTGGGGGAGCTGTTGCACCCCCTGGCTTCAAGTGGTTTCCATCATATACAGACTGTACAGTTTGATTCAATGGCTCTCAGCATGCCCATTATAAAAGTTATTCCAGCACTGCTGTTCAGAGCCATGTGGGCTGCAGAGGTGGCACAAATCTACTTATGGTGGGGGAGAAGGACCAGAAAACAGAAGCTGAGCAAGTTATAAAATAATGGAACACTCTCTCCCCAACAGTCGTGATGGTTTAGGGTAGAAAGACAGAGAGCGCGTGCCTTCTCAAGTACAGAAATGATTTATAAACCTCCGTTTATACGATTTGCCTTGAAGAGGAGTTCCACATGCATTTTTCATGCCCTAAGGACAAAATAAACTCTTTATATTGCAAGAAAAAGCAAAATGGAATACTATTCTTCCTTCTAGGGGGTGTAGGGAACAGGAAGTGAGAGACTGATTGAAACTGCTTTGAATCCTCCGCTAAAATTTTGGGAAAGAGGGGTTTAAAGTCTCTTTTCTCTGTAATAGAGGAACAGTTAAGTTTAATGTACTCTGAAATGTCTTGAGCACTTCTAGTTAGAAATATGGCTTATTCTGTCCTATGTCATTGTTTAGGATGTCATTGGACAGGTTTTGCCTGATGCAACGACAACAGCATTTGAATGTAAGTACAGCTTATTTAACTTCTGTCTGCAGTATGTCTGGTATGGGCTCCTCTGCTCACATTATGCAGTTGTCATTTTTTAAATAAATAATGTTTATGTTCATTATATGTTACAGTTAAATATTTATACATTAATGCAAGTTTAATGATGATACTGAGCTAAGTAATATTTTATTATTTAATTACATCTTGAGTGAGCATATCTCTACAATATAGCTTTAATTACCAACGTGACCTTATCATGCTCTGACTCCTCACTGCAATTATATGGCTCGAATTAAATGAAAAGTATAAAGTACCTGTAGATCTGTGATTGTAATTTGAAAATTTAATTCTCACTTTAAAAAACAAAAGAGCTGCAGAGTGCAGCTTTTAAAAGAAATATGCCACAAAGTGTAGAATAATACCAGGCATGGGAGCATAGTAACTGCTGCATTGAAACACCGGCTTAACTAGATTTGGGACCTTTCCTTTTTAATTCAGTGGAGACTGACCGTGTTATGGAGGATGAACCCTTGGTTTCCACTGGAAAAGGAGTTTTCTGCATACTATAGCCATTATAGGTTGGTGAGGCTGGAGAAGAATAATGATTGCTGAGATCTTACCCTACTTACGCTCTTATATGAGGAGATGATCTCTTTTCTGACATGTGAAGATAAGTGTCATAACATGACAGTCAGGTACAGTGCATGTATTGTTGTGGTGGGGTGACTGCCTCTATTATCTGTCTTTGAGATCAGTTGTTTCTTTGGATCTAGGAAGATGATATCCCATGTTCATAAGGCTGGATTTGACAGTTGTACCACAGGTGTTGAGGGTCGCATGCCTCTCCAATAACAGAAAAAGATTTGGTTTTGTTTTAAATAGGTTTCTGTAATGATGGGAGGGCTGGAGTCTACATTTTCCCTGCCCTAAGGAACAAAGAATGCTCTGTGGGAGGAGGTAGCAATTTCTTCCATTAGAAGAATGCCTATGAGATGCCAAGTCTTTTATTTTCCTTCCTTCCTCTACAAGTTAAAGATGTTGGCCAACTTATCGACATTCTTCCTTTTTTCTTTTCTTTGTTATGATGATGGCTGGGCCAAACCTGAGCAGTACTATGATCCCGTGCTCCAGGTCACAACACCTGGAGTGGGGAGCTGGGCTCAGCCCCACAGGACAGGCACTGCCACTGCAGGGTGCGTGCAAGGCAAGGTTGGTCTGCAACATCTCCCCTAGGGCCTCCCACCCCTGGGGACAGGGCCTGCCACCCTCCCCAAGGGCCTTGATTTCAGTAGGGTTGGGGGAATATGTAAAGGAGGCTAGGGGAGGGGTCCTTTGAACTAATGGGGAGGCTGAGACATGGGGGCTGAAGAGGCCATAGGGAATATTTAAGGAGTACTGATCTATGCTTGCCTTTAATTCCTAAAACCTTTCAATACTATGCAATAATGCTTAAGAAAATGGTGTAGTCTAAATAAAGTGGGTTTTTTTACATGGTTTAGACATAGGGTTTTTTTTATATGGGATCATTTGAGGTATTTTATTAATGTAAATGTAATAAGTAAAAAGATTTTTAATGGATAAAATGTAATTGGAAATTCCCCCCCCCCCCAATGAAAAATTGCAAAAAATACAAAGTTTACAGGGTTCTGTAAATAGGGTAAGATCCTACTGTAATTGAAGTCTGTAACAAAGCGCTCATTTACTCCATTGATTCATATTTGGGACCGATACCGACTTGCTTAGTTTCTTTCTTTCTTTTTGTAACTCTTTGCACTTTTTAAATCTTTTTTGGCTCCTATGGCATTGTTTTCAAGAAGAATTTGTGAAGGGCAGTCAAACTTCTCTGCCTCAGGCAATAAGATCAGTAGTCTATTTAAGAGTGGATAGGCTTTCTACCGCTCCTTTCTAATATTTCAATTATTATGGGTGCCACGAGTCTGTGCTAGAGGAAAGGTTCCACCAATTTTCTGCAAAAGGTTTGTGCTGGTAGACGTGGGTCTACAAAAAGAGCCATGGGATGTTGCATCTGGTTTGTGAATCTGCATGATGTATATTAATGCTGGAAGTGAGAGAGTATCTATGATAGAAGGTAAGGCGCAGAGTACTTGGTTGTGTTGTGCTTGATCGATAATTATGGGCATAGAAAATTAAAGGAAATAATTGTTTTGTGAGTCTTCGAGTGCTTTTGTTGCTTCCGCATGTTTGTTTTCGACTAAAAAACATATCCTGTGGGTAAGAACTGTATTTGTAAATGTCCATTTCCCCCAAGCCTGGGACATGTGCCCTTCCCCATTGTAAAACCTAGGACTTGCGATAGGGACCTGAGCAAAACCAGGCTCCAGACCTTACCATTTCTTTTATAATTTTTTGATTTTTGTTACCTATTTCCCATATCACACATTAGCTTTGTTTGAACTTCATGCACCAGTAAGAGTCCCTGCAATCAGAGCAGTAGCCCATATTAATGGTACCATGTGTAGAACTTTCCTGGAAATACACATCTGCTGCTGTGCTTTCAGTTCATGTCTCTAGTCTGTCATTTACATCTGCACAAAACTATTTCCCCTGCCATTTAGCTGGCATCTCAAATATGTTATGTATGTTGATGCTTGATTTCCTGGTTACTCTAGCCATATCAAATGCCTAGATTTTACTGGCAAAAATGTCGTTCTCACCTGCTCGATTACTTTCCAGACACAGATAATTGCCAGCTAGTATAGTCTCCTCTACTGTTTGTTTAGTTATTGTTATCTACAGTGTATCATCTATTGCAGCCTCTACCTGGGGCTGTGCTGCTTCTACCATTGGACTTTTATGTGGATTTCATCATTGTATTACATGTTGCTACAAATAAAATGACTAACAACATATGGCCTGTTATGATCCTTTTATCCCAACTCTGCCATTTTGTGTATTTGTGACACACTGCAGATTTTGCTAAGATTGCTTCATAATATTTGTTTACCATCTGCTGCACTCTATTTGGTATCTTGCTAGGATTTTTTCCTCCATTTTAAGTGACATTAGCAAAATCCAGCCAGTACATAGGCTTTTTGGTTCTACTTTTGCTTCCCTAACGTGCTGGAAAATCATATTGTTGTGCTCTAGGCAAGTAGACAAGCTTGGAATTCTTCTCTCTGAATCAGTGCATCATCTATAGCCAGTTTGGGGGCTATTCCCAGTTATATTTTTTGGTAGGATGGCAAAAGAATCTCCTTATTTAACATAAGAAATATGTTCTCCAATTAAGAAAAAATTGCCTGGATTGTTTTAGACTTGCTTTCTTTTAATATCTTCTGCCTTTCATCAGTATGTTTGTGTCTTTCCTGTATTCTTCATGTAACTGTAAGGAGTTTTCACAGTTCTGATACTCTGGAGCTATTTTCATATCGTTTGAATCTACTCCTGTATGACCCTGGAGATCCGAGGATGTTTTTCCAGTGGGCTGTGTGAGTTTGTCAGGTACACACCCTTGGATGTTTCTAGTATCAGTTGTTTTTATTTTTCTCTTAAGCCTGACTTGTTTAACAACTCTGGTCTTCCTCTGTCCTTTTTAAATATATTTTTTGCTCATCTCCTTTTACTTCTGATCCCCTCTCTGCTTACAGTGCTTTCATTGTAGTCATTACTCTTGGCAGCTTTCTTCAATGTTTGATTCTCATGCTAGAACAACTTTGTTTTCAGCCAAGTTGTAGTTTTACAAACCTCTCCTCCCTTTTCTGTTTCTTATATGCTTTCAGGCAAGGAAACATTCAGTTTCAACTCACTAACTCTTCCAAATCTTTTCATCGTTCTTGGTAAAACAAGTTGGTACAGGTTGGTCACTCCAGAGAGCATTGTTAACAGCCTGGCAACTTGCCAGTTAAATCTTCATGCATCCTCAAGACTGTTACAGACTGTTACGTGCCAGCCATGTCTCTGTTCAAAGCCATCTTTCCAGTGTCTTGTGAGTCTGCTCTGGTAGATTTATAAACTCTAGTTCTCTAAGTATTTTCAGTTACATACTATTACCCTGTTATTTCTTCCCCTCTGAGCTCTTTTTGCTCTTTTTCATTATTGCTATGGAGTTTTCTGCTAGATTTTCAAAAAAGAATGAACACATTCCTTTGCCCAACTAATTTATATCCGTTGCTGAACTAATGTGTGTAATTATGAGTAGAGGTTAATTTTCATCCAGGGAAATAGTCACACATTTTGTGTGATGTTCTGTGCCAAGGCTGTGATTTTTTTTGTTTTTTTTTAAAGGGACTTAAGCGAGTCAGACACCCATCTCCCATCAGCTTCCAATGAGAATTGGGTGTCTAAGTCTCTTTGAAAATCCCAGCCCAAAACCACATGTGTGGTTGATCTCTCCCCACCCCTCCAGCTTACAAATATACATGCCTTTAACACTGCCTCATTTTTTAGCTTAAAATTTAAATGTCTTATGGAATGTAGTTTAGAAAGATCACTGAGTCTGAGGCGCTATCTGTGCCATGAGCTAGGTGTATAATTCCCTTGCTCGTGTCCTCATACGTTTGCTAGCGCTCACTGAGCTAGCATGAGTATAAATAGCAGCATCCCCATGATACAAACCCACTGGTTTCAGATGGGTTTATATGTACTCAGCAGAGCTCAGCCAAGCCTCTGCTGCCACCACCCATAATACTACAGCTATACTACGTATACTGCTATTTACGCTTGTACTGCCTTAAATAAATATGAGCAGGGGAATCATACCCCTGAGTCACACTGTAGATAGAGTAAAAGGAAAATCCAATTTCCAAATCTGGGGAAACATAACTGTTAAAGGAATATTGTATCTTAATTGTACAAACTTCAGAAAGAAAGAGGAATTTAAATCATGGTGGGCAAAGATGGGAAACAAATCAATAAAAAGGTAAATCAGTAAAAAATTATATGTTGCTACAGATTGAGAGTGAGGTTCTGATCAATTTATCTGATTACTTGTGCGTCTCGCATCACAGGAGTGTCTGAATACTTCACAATTGTTAATGGAGATCGAATCCTGCCTTATGCCTTTGGAAAACTTATTCCAATGTTAGATCCTAATTTAAAATATATATATTTTAAAATCTCTCGCTTTACATTTTCTGAATCTTCTTGTTCTTTCCTCTGCCTCCAAATCTACATCAGCATCTTTCCTTGTGTCACAAGGTATGCAGTGCTGTGTGTATGCATGTCTGTACCTTAGCTCTTATTACAAAGGTGTGATTACATTGCACTGTTCGTGAACCACTCACTCTTTTCTCTTACAGTTGTACTGTGCACAAATCCTCCCAGACAAACGTGCATGCACATGAAGTTTGGCACTAGTCTAAATTGATGTGTATATATATATGGACATACAAATGAATGATCATGTGCTGGTTTAATTTTGTTTAAAGGTAAAGCTACTGTTGTTGTTAGGTGTGGTAGAAACCTGTGCTTCCTGACAGGTATCAGGAGGAAGAAGCATGACAGGAGGCAGATGAGCATGAGACAGGAAAGAATTGATGTAAAGACAGAAGATTTTAGACTAAGAAGGATGTAGCGGTAAGAAAACACATCAGGTTTTTGATATTATGTTCTTTCTTTCAACAAAACTGAATAAACTTAATTCCATCTTGGGAGACCTAGACCCATTAAGAAACCACTCAATCTTCACTCTGAGTTTACAGTGTCACCAGAATGACTTAATGGATTTGCATAAGGAGTAATATACTGTGCATAGACTGGAATTCCACAGGGAGGTTCTGCTAGCATTGTAAATTGAGAGAGCAAAGTTTCGAGTGCTTTGTTCTTGTCCCCGCTCTTGAAATGTAATTATAGCCTCTGTTTATGTGCATTTGGGATTACTTTGGTATATGCGGTTAGAGAATGATCTGCTGTCCTCCTTTTGTGCTTTTGCGTCTCAAGTCCTTCAGCTGCTTGGTCTTGTTTTCCTCACTTGTTTTTTCCACGTCACATGTCTAGGCCCCAGACGAGGATGATGTCAACAGTCATTTCAAGGTTCAGGGTTTTTTGTATAATTGGCTTGCTCGTTGAGTTTATTTTCATTTGTTTGTAGAAATTCCTTTGTTCAGGTGGAGTAAACAGGCATAATTGATTTATTAAAAACTGTAAATGGCTTTTCACTTAATGAATGTAATACTTTTTTATCAGATGAAGATGAGGACGGTGATCGGATTACTGTCAGAAGTGATGAAGAAATGAAAGCCATGCTATCCTATGTAGGTATATTGTAACAAATGGGGAATATTTTTCATGGTGTTCAATTTTCCTGTAATTTTGTCCATTATTCTGCTCGTATTGAAGTGTTAAAAATAAATGACAATGATCATAATATATTCCTGTATTATGTGGAGGTGGTGGGTTTTTTTTGTTTTTTTGTTTTTTTGTTTTTTTTTTGAAAATCACATGGAGTTGTGGGCGTGCTTGACATTTTTAAAAAGAGTTGTACACTTACTGATCATATGATAAACATTAAGAATAATGCATCTTAATGACTTTTGCATTAGGTATAGTGCAGGCTAAATGGACTATCAATTTCTTGTATTTTTTATGCAGTACTTAAAGTAACGGCTCATTAAAAATGAACCCCTGGGCTCTAAAAAAATTTTCAGAATCTACTTTCATCTGGAGACTATTTCACCCCTCCTAACAGAAGAGTTACATTGTAGCTTCAGGCTCAATATGCACAGAAGATTTAAAGATGTATTTCTGGTTGGTTTTTTTTTTTATATGTACAAAAAAAATAAAAGCAAAACTAGTAACTTATTGAATCACAGTTATTTTAACTCATTATTAGCTATATTTATCTTTCCTATTGAAAATTTAAGTTAAAACTTCCATTTAATGGTTGCTTTCAAATGAAATGGATGAACAGGAAAATAACCAATAGTTTTCTATTCTGTTCTTTTAAGATGGATATTAAGTGCTAAAATCCACTTTTTTGCCAAAAAAAGATTTTTTTTGTTTTCTGTTTATTTCTTAACTTTGAATGTTGCAAAATTAACTACTGTACAGCCATTGAAATATTAGTCATCTGACTGTGGAGGCCTTTTGTGTGGGATATAATGCTTTAGCTTAGTTTAGAATTTGTCATAAAAAATATACATAGTGCTCCTTTGTTATCAAGGCTCATTTTAGGTGGCAACTGTTTTCCCCAAAGCATAGAATCATAGAAGATTAGGGTTGGAAGAGACCTCAGGAGGTCATCTAGTCCAAACCCCTGCTCAAAGCATGACTATCCCCAACTAAATCATCCCAGCCAGGGCTTTGTCAAACCGGGTCTTAAAAACTTCTGCAGATAGAGATTCCACCATCTCCCTAGGTAACCCATTCCAATACTACAGATGAGGATTCACCCTTGCTGAATGGAGGGGAATAATCACTTCCTTCAATCTGCTGGCAATGCTCCTACTAATACAGCCCAATATGCTGTTAGCCTTCTTGCCAACAAGGGCACACTGTTGACTCATATCCAGCATCTTGTCCACTGTAATCCCCAGGTACTTTTCTTCAGAACTGCCGCTTAGCCAGTCGGTTCCCAGCCTGTAGGAGTGCACGGGATTCTTCCGTGATAAGTGCAGGACTCTGCACTTGTCCTTGTTGAACCTCATCAGATTTCTTTTGGACAATCCTCCAATTTGTCTAGGTCACTCTGGACCCTATCCCTACCCTCCATCATATCTACCTCTACCCCCAGCTTAGTGTCATCTGCGAACTTGCTGAGGGTGAAATCCATCCCATCATCCAGATCACTAATGAAGATGTTGAACAAAACCGACCCCTATGGCACTCCGCATGATACCGGCTGTCAACTAGACATCAAGCCATTGACCACTACCCATTGAGCCCGACGATCTAGCCAACTTTCTATCCACCTTACAGTCCATTCATCCAATCCATACTTCTTTAACTTGCTGTCAAGAATACTGTCAATATCAAAAGCTTTGCTTAAGTCAAGGTATATCAGGTCGACCGCCTTCCCCATATCCACAGAGCCAGTTATCTCATCATAGAAGGCAATCAGATTGGTCAGGCATGACTTGCCCTTGGTGAATCCATGTTGACCGTTCCTGATCACCTTCCTTTCCTTCAAATGCTTCAAAATGGATTCCTTGAGGACCTGCTGCATGATTTTTCCAGGGACTGAGGTGAGGCTGACTGGTATGTAGTTCCCCAGATTCTCCTTCTTCCCGTTTTTAAAGATGTGCACTATATTTGCCTTTTTCCAGTCATCTAGGACCTCCCCTAATCGCCACAAGTTTTCAAAGATAATGCCCAATGTCTCTGCAGTCACATTCACCAACTCCTTTAGCACCTTTGGATGCAGTGCCTCTGGCCCCGTGGACTTGTACGCGTCCAGCTTTTCTAAATAGTCCTGAACCACTTCTTTCTCCACAGAGGGCTGGTCACCTCCTCCCCCTGCTGTGCTGCCCAGTGCAGCAGTCTGAGAGCTGACCTTGTTCGTGAAGACAGAGGCAAAAAAAAGCTTTGAGTACATTAGCTTCTTCCACATCCTCTGTCACTAGGTTCCCTCCCCCATTCAGTAAGGGGCCCACACTTTCCCTGACCTCCTTCTTGCTGCTAACATACCTAGGAAACTCTTCTTGCTACCCTTCACATCCCTTACTAGCTGCAACTCCAGTTAGGAGATGTCTTTTATTTTGCTACTGTAAAATTCTTAGTAGCTAAGAATATTATCTTTGCTGAAGGCTTTAAAATAAATATTTAGTATGACTTTGAATGAAAGACATTATAAGGTACCTATATATATCCACAGACTGGATTTTGTGACTGGCTGTTTTGTAAAGCATTGTGTGCTTGTGTGCATGTGTGTGCATGAATCCACATCTTTTCATATAAGTGTGTGTGTACGTGTGTGTATAGATGCGGACTCGTGTGTAGCAATAAAATGGCTAAAGGCCTGATCCATCATTTCCAGCAGGTGATAGGCAGAATGTTTGGATGTTTTTATTTGTTTTTGAACATATGGTAGCAAAAATTGAAAAAGGAAAATATTTTTAAAGACCTGATCCTGTAGACCCTCGCTATCCAGAACGTCTGTGGATTGCAAAGACTGCATGATTTGCTTTGTAGGTGGAATCTGATTGGCTGATGAGAGTTCAAAGTAAGTATGCTTGATATAATAACGGAGGCTGGGACATATTAGTGATTTGATGCAGGTAAGTACTTAGTGCTTTTAAAAGTACAGTTACCAGATACACATGCTGCTGAGTTGAAAAACCGCATGTTTAGTCTCTGATCTCTAGTCACACATCTTACAATTTAATGTAGGACTAAATAAGCACATCTAGAAATGTTCAGCTAATCAAATGACCTGATTATTTGAAACTTCCAGTGTGTCTCTTTGATAAAGTGAAAGGAATGATCATGTGTGCTCTCATAACAACACATTGTTTCATTGTTAGTACTACTGCAAGAGGTTTGGGGATTATTCTTTTAGTATAATGTGACAACATTTGTGGCTACTTCAGTGTGTAATGGGGCTGACAAATGTACACTAATTGTAAACTCAGCTGTAAAAAGTATGTAAAAGGTCATAAGATGCTAGAATAACCTACAATAATGCTAATCTCAACTAACCTCTTCTCTTTTCCCTAAAGGACAATTATTACCGACTTCGATACTATCTGAGACTGTCAAACAAAGACTTTTTCCTTCTGAAAATTCTCTCCAGCTAAAAGGAGAGGGAACAAGGGATGTTATTAAAATGAATAAAACCCCTACTTAATACTTTATATTTCAAACATTTTAACTATTTTTACTTTACCATTAATAAAAGCTTAAAAAGATGTTTAATGATGCATTCGCCATGGTACTAAGCAGGCTCAGGTCTCTATACCACACCCTGAATCTTGTTTAACGCTGTTCAATGTTGGAGAGTGACTAGGTTGTATTAACACCTTTGGCCCATATATTCCATCTAAATTAATACCTAAAGTAGGGATCTCTTAATTAGGGTTTATTGCTTTTTCACTGTGAACCCCAAAGTGGTCTTCTTGCAGCCCTGCTTGCTGCCCTGCTTCTTCTGTGACCAGATTCATTGTGAGAAATTATATCATCTGCCTTGTCTCTTGCCGTTAGCATATGGTAACATTCTCCTTTTGTGGGAAAGAGATGCCTTCTGTTTCATAAATAGAGTGAAAACTAGAATGATTTCACTTTTTATCTTTCACAAAACTTCTCAGTATTGTTGTGCTCATGGTAAAATGACACAGAGTCCCTCTTCTTCCTCTCTTATTTCCTTCCCCTCTTTTCTCTCTCTTGCTGTCTTTTGAATGGCATAGCTCACCACTGAGGTGTGTGTATGTTGTCAGCTTACTGAAGTGGTTTTGGGGAGGGCAGACAGAGAAACACGGCTTTTATATATTTAGACAGAAATAAATGGAAGACTGGAATACAGCAAACATTTTTACACTTGGGTTTAACGGTGGAAAAGGTCATGTTTGTTTTTTTCCTAGCCCAAACATGTGTAACAAAAGTTGAGAATGCTCGCTCCTTAGGCTTAAACTAAAGTGGAAATATCCTAGTATTTGTTGACATCTCAATGTTTTCTGGCAACATTTCAAAATCATCATGCATTTTTATCAGTGATATAAACAAATTTTGTATTAGAACTGAAAATGTTTCCTTTTTATAACTGAAGTCTTATCAATTATTTAAATTGCTGAGCAACCCTGGGCTGTTAATGGTGCACGTTTATGTGCTGCATGTGACATGAAGGATATCTAGTGAATAAGAATTGTCATTGAAGTTATGTAGATAAGTGTGCAGGATACTAAGCTACAATGGGACCATTCTGTGTTTTTGAGCTTTTTGTTCACTTTGTGTATTTTTAAGGGATAGTGAGAAGAAAACCAAAATTGTAATAAATTGTCCTGTAAAACAATATAGTCATTTTGTTGCCACAGAGACTCGTACTGAAGGAATTCTTCAGCCAACTCATGTTGAAAATGCTGCTGTGACAGCTGTTTTATGAACGAGTGTCAATCAACAACCTGTTTTCTTTCAAGATACTTTTAGGACAGCAATGGAACTAAGGCTTTTTCTCTGATATGACTGCCTGATTAAAATATTGCAAACCTACATATTCTGATCGTTGCTAATTAAATGAAGGACAATGTCAAGCATTCTTTTGATATAGCCTTTGTGATTTAAAACAGCCTTTTCCTCTATTGATCTGTAATATTCTCCAAGAAGCTTGAAGAAAGAATGTCTCTCTCTCTCTCTGTCTGTTTAGTTTTTCAACGCTGATCAAAACACTGTTGTTTTTTTTTATCTGTGTTTCTTGCTGAATGCAAGCCAGTGAGAATATAGCACAGCATTAGGAGCTGCATGCAGAGTGATGAATGGATAGCATAGACATTGTTCATCCTAATTTATCTAGAGATATTTGAATACAGTAGAAGTAAGAAACTTGTTAAATGCGTAATGTTGTTGCACTTGCCTTGTAGCTTTGATCCTCAATGTGTGATGACACTGGAGTTTCCAAGTACTATCAGATGAAGATAGCTAGATGTAGCTCCCAGTGCCACAGGGAATTAGCAAGCCAGTGTGGTTTCAGCACTACAAAAGCGGTTTACCCAGTCTTCTGCACTGTGTTCCCTTGGAGTCTTGCTCAAGATCAAAATGCCTTAAAATCATAAGATCATAAGTTTTTGAAATCACTTGAGTCATTTCTAATTACAATTGCCAGGAATTAGACTGTGAGAACATATGATGGAAGACTTGTCAGCATAAATCATGTTCCTGTGCCTGTCTCTGTGCGGGTTACAGACTTCAGACGTAAGCATTCATTTCCCTGTTCATTTTAGTAATATGCAGAAGGCTTCCTTTTCTAGGCCATGATCTTCTGATATCGGAGGAGATTACTGCCTTGGAACTTCTACACAGTGTTCCTTCTTAAGCATTCCTTGTACTTGTCAAGGTTCCTTCCCCACTCTGAACTTTAGGGTACAAATGTGGGGACCTGCATGGCTACTTCTAAGCTTATTTACTAGCTTAGATCTGGTAACTCTGCCACCATCCAGAAATTTCAGTGTCTGGAGCACTTCCTGTCCCCCCAAAATTCTCCCCTCCCTGGGTGGCCTTGAGGGACTTCACCAATTCCCTGGTGAACACAGATCCAAACCCCTTGGATCTTAAAACAAGGAGAAATTAACCCTCCCTCCCTTCTTTCGCCTTCACCAATCCTAGTATTCCAATCCAATCCTCTTGATCTTAAAACATCCAAGGAAAAATCAATCAGGTTCTTGGAAAAGAAAGCTTTAATTAAAGAGAAAGGTAAAAATCATCTCTTGTAAATTCTAGGAGGAAATACTTACAGGTAATCAATGTATAGCCCAGAGGAACCCCTCTAGCTTTAGGTCAAAGTTACAGCAAGCAGAGGTATCCCTCTCAGCAAAAAAAAAAGGACATTTACAGGTTGAGAAAACAAAAATAAGAACTAATCCGCTTTGCCTGGCTGTTACTTACAATTTTGAAACATGAGGGACTGATTCAGAAAGATTTGGAGAGCCTGGATTGACGTCTGGTCCCTCTTAGTACCAAGAGTGAACAACACCCAAAACAAAGAGCACAAACAAAGACTTCCCTCCACCAAGATTTGAAAGTATCTTGTTCCCTTATTGGTCCTCTGGTCAGGTGTCAGCCAGGTTAACTGAGGTTCTCAACCCTTTACAGGTAAAGGAGGAATTAACCCTTAACTATCTGTTTATGACAGTACTACTGAATACCATGTGCTCGAGTTTCACTGTGAGATGTTATCCTTAATGTCAGTGATTTAAGCCATGAGAGTAAAAAAAAAAACCTTCAGGTTCTAGATGCGGATTCACCTATTTGTAAGGTTCAGATCTTTTACGGAGATGATGAATTAAACCTTTTCCTCACCCAACTTTCCCTTACTTGCCTTTCCATTCTGAAGAGACCAGACCATCTTAGTGCAAGTCTGATATTAAAAGAATTTTATCTGCAGTGGGGTAACATTTTTAGACTCTCTACAGCTTTTTCTTTATTATTCTACTGGCTCAATAATGATACTTTCCCATGGGATCAGTCTATAACCAATCTATTCACTGATAATCCTCAAGACATGATACGATAAGGATACTTGCATTTTTTTCCAGCACAGTTTTACAAATCACTACTTTGCAGAGTCATCATTCTGGCGTGAATCCAGGCCTATTTTTGAAATTTCAGCATGTGAGCAATTGTAAGTGCCCAATTGTTTTGTCCTCCCAAATGCCTTAAGATTTATGGGATGCCTATAAATAATCTTGTTCCAGTCTGAGCCATTTTGTTTCTATCTGTTTTGTCTCAGATGTTTTACACCAGTTGGCTGTTTCAATGATGCACATGATGGTTTCAAGTTCTAGTAGTCTTCATGTCGTTTGGTGGCTTATAGAAACTTCCTGGAGTTTTTTAGTCTCCAAATGTGGGAATGAATCTGCCATAATCTTGAAGAAAATAGTTGAGACAATAAAATTACTTGTTCTTGTTCCTCGAAGTGAGGTTGTTATAACTCTGTCGACATCCATCTGCCTTCCCGGCAGAGTTGGGGATAATCTTTTTGCAGGGCTTTCTACCTTTTTCTCAAAAAATAATAATTAAAAAAAACAACCAAGGCAAAAAATCCCTCAAAAACAAAAAATAACAAAAAAAACAACAACCCCAAAACCCTGATGGTTAGAGGGGCTGCTGGCCATCATCATCACTGGTGCTGATTACCAACTGATGTATGTAAGATTTAGCTACCCTAAAATACTGAAATTGTGAGAGTTCTTGTAAGTTGCATGCTGGGAGAATGGACTGCAGAAAATAGTTCTGTTACAGCATACATTCTAAGTCACTCATGGTAGTGGCTGGGCCTGGTAGCAAAAGTTTGGAGGTTTGGGAAACTGCTAACGTCTTTCCAAGAATGCTGACATGGTGCGTTTTGCCATGAACACGCTGAAGGTTTTGCAAAAGGAAAGTGAGTGAATTTTTTATAATTAAAATTAAATAATGAAATGAGAATACAGGTCCCTTCCATGTATGCAAGGTTTTGTGGTAGGAAAAGATGCTTTGTATCTGTTATAACCCTTATATCGTTGAGGTTATTTGTTTGTGAACTTGGCCATCAGCTCTGTAATTAATTTGCTTTGTAATACACAAAGAGATTTTGCATTATATTTATGGAAATATTGTAAGATGGTAATTGAAATTATTTTCTTATTATACATAGCAGTTAATTAAAGAAAGATATTAAGTAGCAGTGGAGCTACACTACCACTGTTGTCTTGTGTCAGTATAAAAAGGCAGTAATTTTTTTGACAGCCACTGATTGGAAAGTTGCTTGCAGCCTTCTGGAAGCAAGGGTACATGCTCTGGATCAATAACTGGCAAATTTTCCATTTAAAAGTACCTGAACAATGTTCCAAATAGCCACTGGCATCTTAATTTTCCATGGAAACTGAAATACTTGTATGTGGAGGACAAATCATTTTCGGAGAATTTTTCCAGACTACTTGTTAACAGTTATTGCTGTCCCAAAAGGTTGACAGCTGACATGATTGATATTTCATTTACTTGTCATCACTGAGTAATGGAGAAGGCCACATTACTATTTTTTTCTAAAGAAACAGAGTCTCTTGAACATTTGCTTTAGTTTATTATTCCAGACGGTATGTAGTATGTATTTATACTATATGTATATGTCTTGGGATCTGGGCATATTACTAAAAATAAGGAAACACATTTTCTTTACAGCTTGGTCTGCTAGAAAGCAGTGCATTCTTTTATAGCCCCATAGCTATTAAATGCTAGCTGCCTTTTTTGTGGTGGGGGGCAAAGATCTTAGCTTGTTGTTCATTACCCCACGATATAAAATAAGTCTACAAGGATAGCTCCCTTTCTTCCTGCAAACATCTCCTGATCATTTTAAAATAGTATATTTTTGTGATTAATAACTTTACTCTGTATAAACACAGTGGGAGCATGTGTAGCGGGGTTATTTAAGAGAAGTGTACAGTAATCATGATCCAGATAGCCCTTCAAACGTGCTTTTATATCATGCATGTATGGGGGCTAACAAGAACCCAACACCCCCAATAGTTTTCTCCCCTACTAACACTTTACAGGAGGACTGTTCTTCCTATCCATTCTCATATATGAAAAATGTGGAGATATCAAATGCCTTCTCTTTCTTAGCTGGTTAAAATCTTAGAACTGTAAAGGAACATTGAAATAGGGCCCCAGTCCTTCAAGTGGATCTGCACATGCAGACTTTTGTGTTCACACAGAGCCACACTGAGAACAGGACCAAGTTTGTAATCGGTTGTAAAGAAATCTGTGCCTCAAGGTGAAGCTAGAAGACTTGAAGCTTCCAGAATTCAGTTTTGTGAATGCATGTATGATTTTACACAATGAAAGCATGTATTGTACACTAAAGCAATCATAGTGACCTGTCCTACAGCCTGTGCTCACTATATTTGTGTAGTTGCTCCCTTTATATACTTAATCTGATGTCATTCCATAACAAGATGAAAGAAAACTATTTACATAACAATTAATAAACCAATCCTTATGTTGATTTGCATTATGTAGATGTCAAAAAAGTTTGTTTTATGGTAAGTCATTGGTATGATCAGAACACTCGTGCTTGACACCATACAGATATGCAGTATTAACTGTTTAGGTTAAGTAATGTCAGCATAGGTAACAGCATCATGAAATATTTATCTGAGAACACTATATATCTAAAATCTTCGGACCAGATCCTCAGGTGGTGAAAATGAGCATCAAAGTCAATGGAGCTGTGCTGACTTTCACTGGCTGAAGATCTGACTCGCAGTCAACATTTTTGTTCTTAAGCTAGGTAAGGTGCAGTTGGAACATTCTTCGTACTGTACTTTGAATTCTCAACACTTCCCATAGTCAGAGAGATGCATTGGCAAACCAATGAGGTCCATCTCCTCACCATAGCAGGATTGTTTCTTAAAGTACATGTTCCGGTGTTTTGTCTAGTGTTCAGTGTCCCATGTAATGCAGTTTCCAATGTTTCCTAGGGGAAATTTTTTCTAAAGGCAAATAGATATTCCCAGATCTCCAGCCTAAATGTTCCCTTTCCTTATTTTTCACCCATTACTCAGTAACTCTTCTCCTGCCATGCTATTTTCTTTCCATCCTTGTATTCATGCCCTTCAAATATTTACAGACTGTTATGTAGCCTTTTGTCGTCTCTTCGCGAAACTTGTATTTATGTATCCATGCTAGCTCCCTTGGATTTTTTCATCAGCTACAGCCACCAGCCACTAAAATGTCAGGAGCTGTGGTCTGAGGTCCCCATAATGTGACAGTCTCTTTCTGGTAATGAAATGCCAAGAGCTGTGGATGTTATGTTGTAGATGCCATTGCACTGGGACCATATTACCACTCTGATTTGTGTGGAGTGATACCTTTGGATATGCAGCCCAAAGCCACTTCCACTGTTTCTACCTTATCAGATTGGCAGTTCATGGCTAACTTTCAATTGTCTGTCTATTTTCATCCACTGGTCTCATTCAGAATGACTGCTTTCCAGGTTTCTCTTCCTCATTGACTCTTTCTGTCTTGAATTATTTTTCCACAAATGTAGTAGTTGGTATCTTTCCAGGCTGAATTTCATTGTATTTTGTTTCTAATCGAGCTTGGTTTCTTTGTATTATTTCTGGCTCTTACTTACTGCTGCAAATTTTGTTAATGTCGGATAAGCCTGAGCCTATGATGGTCAGGGTACAGTAGTAGACCACGCCCCTGAAGTCAGTGTATTACTGATTATCATTACCCTTTGTTTAATGTTCCTTCATAGTTGTTTTGTTGTGTGGACAGTACAAACAGTAGGAATGTATTTTGGAGGCTGATATGTGTAACAGCAATTTTTTCAACCCTAAAAAATACCATGATTTCAACAATCTGTAACACTATAACTGCTAATTCATATGTTATTGAATAATCTCCTCTAATCTCTTTGCAGTATTATACCACTGTAATGGAACAGCAAGTAAATGGACAGTTAATAGAACCTTTGCAGATATATCCAAGAGGTAATGCTTCGCAAATATTTATTAGCAATGATTATATTAGTAAGATGTTTCATCAACAATTATGTTTTCAGAAGGTCTAAATGCAGATAACATGATGTATACTTCTTAATTTAGATAAAATTCAGTATTGTCAGGATTGTAGTGAAACTACAATTATTGCACATAAAATAGCTTGTTTACTGGAGTAAATTAAACTAACCAGATTTAGTTTGCATGGTACATATTTATGTGCATTTAAAAAAACTCATTGGTGGTGGTGTAATTTGTGTGTATTCAAAGCCAAAGCAGTTGAATAACTCAGGTTCTGGATGCTTCTTACCACCCTTGCTCCTCTAAAGTTTTTAATCAACAGAATATGTTCAGGGGATATGATCTGTCAATCTGTGTTGAAACTGGAGATATGTCCAGCATAGAGAGGAATTTTATCTGAGCTGTTCGCAATTTGTAACAGAATCAAAATAATGGCGTCTGATACACAGATAATACCCAGTTATGTAGGCACTGATTGAAGAAAGTGTTTCTGTTCAGGACAGGACTTAGTATGTGCTCAAGTGCTCTCCTGAATTCAGAAGACTTAATCACATGTTTTTGTGCTGGGTTGCTATTAAAATAGGGTTTACTATCTGCTAAACAAAATCATAGGCAACTACTTGGATTTTGGATACATACTTTCCTCTGAGAACTCAGGTAATGGTTAAAAAGAATAGCATATTACATAACCCTTCTAATTCAAGTGTTCTCAGTATCCAGTCTCTGCATCTGTGGTTCTTAATTGGTGAAATGGATAAGGCTTAAATTCTCCAAGTAAATCTTCCAGCAATAAATTAATTGAAATAATTAAGAATTAAAATCTTCTCTGTTAACTGATACTAGACAAATAATCATACTATGAGTTTCCCAATTAAATATTCTAGACTTTCATTACTTATAAATCTGAAGTTTTAATTGGGCAGCTAACCAATAGGCCTTTCTAACACATACTATTAAGGTCTCAAAAGGAGGCTGTCTCTGGTGGTAAGTTAGTGAGCTGCTATGGGAAGATGCTTAAAGGAGAAATATTGAGACTTTTGCATCTCAGCAGAGCAGGGGTTGAAATAGCAGAGGGATTCTTGTAAATTCTAGCCATGGAAAAAGCTCATGCATCACTAGATTAATTCCTTGCTGTTACAGTGGGTTTAATTCCTCGCTGTTACAGTGGGTTTTCCGAGTGCAGTTATAAAAAAGGAAGTGTGTGTGTGTGAGAATATGTGTGTGTAATACATAAACACACACATTCACTCTTGCCTCTTTATAGCTGTGTTTGCATTCAAACTCATTGTAATGATGAGATATCAGGGTAGTATAGTATCTAGTGTGTACATATACCTGTGCACACACATGTTCCCTGTACAAAACCACAGGCTTACGTAATATCTTGGGAGATTAGAGCACCCATGACAAACTTCCTTGTCTGGAGTTGTGTAAAGAAGGTTCAAGAGCCCCTTCTTGCATATTTTGTGATATCCAATTGCAAAAGAGAAAATATTGAAATCTCAGGTGGCCAGAGTATATGCTGCTTTGGCAGCTGAGCCTTCAAGGGGCTGAACAGCTTAAAAGGGCTGAGCATTGTCATTTCACTTCTGAAATCAGTGGTTGTTGCTTGGAAGTTGTTCAGTACCTTTCACGGCTGAGTCCCCAGAGGGACACACGGAGGTTCAAAATCAGACTTTACGTTCTGTAAGTTTGCCTTTTGGACCATTCCTTCAGTTCCTGCCTTGTGGTTCCTGCTCTCTCTCTCCGTGGGAGTGCCCCTTCTCTCTTCCATGTATGCCCTCCTTGGGCGATCTTCTTTGATCGTATGGCTTCAGTTATCTCCTCTGTGCTGATGACTTGCCAATCTCCATTTCCACCTGTGATCTTTCACCCTTGTCCAGTCATGCCATTTCCTCTTAGATGGCTTGCCACCACCTCAGGCTGAACCAGTCCAAAGCCGAGTTTCTTCTCCTTCCTCCCAAACTTTCTCTGTTAACCCCTCTGTTCTCCCTGTTGCTATGCTTGTACCCTTGCTGTCATCTCTGACTAATTTTTCTGCTTCTCTCACATCCAAGCTCCCACTAAGTCCTGCTGCTTCTTCCTCTACAGTATCTGAACAAGTGCCCTTTCCTCTCTTGTTTTTTCAACCAGAGCTCTAGCCCAGGCTCTTCTCTTCCATCTATTCAAAACTGTTCTAGCAAAAACACTTTCCTTTCTCATCATTTTGGTCATGTCTCCCTTCCCACTGTTTTCTGAATCCTCTTAGTGTCATCTACCTTTTCTGCATGTGATTTGAGCTTCTCTCTTTCTTTCAAAATTCTTCACAGTTCCACTCCTCCCTACCTTAACTGCCCGCACTAGATTCTGTACATACAATGCATACATATCTTTTCCTGACACCATTTTAATCTTTTTGAGGAAGGCTCTCCAGTGCTACTTACTCTGTAATCAAATAGTTGCTGAAAACCAACCTGTTCCATGAAACCAGCCAACACTGATGTCCATGTGCCATGCATTGTTGCCTTAACTGTGCTGTACCTGTTTCATATTATAAGCTCTGGGGGGTAACAAATTTTGTATTTAGTATATTTTATATTATATATAAATAATAATTGCCTGATTTTTTCAAACCCATCAAAAATATATATTTTTTTGCCAGTGAACGACTCTTTTTTGTCATTTTTTAACTGCCCTGAAAGCTTACATTTTCCATAATCCCCACTGATTATATATGTTTGTGTTTTAAAGTCCAGTCACTTCTTCAGCAAAAACCTAGATGAAGGGTTTCTTTGAAGAATGCTTCAGCCTTTCTTAATTGTTGTCTTAATTCTGCTTATGGTGGTAGCTCAGGAGAAGAATACTTTAAATAAATACTATCCATTCTTAAATTCATGGTAAACAAATCACTTATTTCAGTGTTTCTGGACACTGTGCTTCTTATTCAAACACTATGAATTTTGTTACCAAAGCATTTTGTTACAGGCATTAGGGCAAATGACATTTTACATGTCTTCTATTGTTTGTTCAAAATGTTAATTTCCATATTTCCATTTCTGAAGAAATGTAAACTAAAAAGGTTGGTAAACTTTAAAATTTCGCAAAAAAATTATCTATTTCCCTCCTCCTCAATCCTGGATGAAATAATATTTAGCTTCTTTAAGAATATCATAGTAATTTTTAATGCACACAGCCTGGCCTAACTGATGTGTTTAATAACTATCATCTGTGTCCTTTTGACTAATAAATAGCTCTGTTTCCTGCTGTCAAAAAATGGAGTGAAATACATGTGCATCTGAGAGAGAGAAAAATCAAATTCATCCCTTCCCAGACAATCAATCAAAATTGACAGGCCCTTTAACGGACTGTTTGTAGGGCACTGTAGTTTTAAAATGGGAATTGTCTGTAACATGTAGCTAGAAGCCTGTGTGGTTTTAACATTTGACAAAGGCACATCCACTGAATGGAAAAAACGTGGTAATATATTGTTTAAGAGGCTTTACGAAAATACCTTTTCCCAAATAGTACTTCATCTTTAAAGCTAGACATCATAAAAAGATGTCAGGATTTGCATGTAAACAAATAATGCATCATCTTTTATTCTATATTTAATGCATTCAATCTTCTGTTTCCCTTGGTCTTTAAACTTTGTTCCCCAACCAGGTTTTCCCACATTAAAACACACAGTGGACTGTTTGTCAACATGACTTAAAAAAAAAGTCTCGTTAAAAGAATTTAGTTAATTGCAGTACATCATGTAGGTAAACAAAAGATAGTGAAGGCATTTGAATTAAGAAATGAATCTGATCATTTTAGTCTAGTTATCATGATTTTGCTGTATTTTAAGCAGAAATTATAATTTATATTAGACAATGTCAGAAAGCTCTTAGCATTTATAAATGTACAGTCCCTGCAAGTTAAAAATCCTGGCTCACAATTCCCACTCTAGGTCTTAGGCGGCACTTTTCAATCATTTCTCGCTGCTAATTTTGGTGTCACCCTCATTTCTTTTTAAAAGATTCATTTTGAGCAAATTTGTAAATGGCCCTGATGTGTTCTACAATTTAGTCAATTACTGTTTCAGCCTGCAAGCCTCCTGGGAAACGCAACATACATGGCCTGAAGGTACGAATTTCAATAATTGTTTCAGTAAAGTTAGATGGATTTGTAATGCTGTGTTCCACTTATTGAAATGTCAAATAAAACTGCACTTCTTTGAGTTCTGACAAGCAGAATTTTTTTTTATGAGTGTGGGACAAAGATTCATCTGCTTGGTATTGGCTGCAATATCTGAGTGTTGTAAACAGTTGTATTAAAAACTGAAATGCATTTTGTTTCTTCCTTTTGTTAATAAGCTTCTTAAATATTAACTCTGCTATTAGTACCAGTTTGCAAAGAGATCTTTTGAAGGGAGAAACACCATATTCATTTGATTTAATTAATTTATATAACCCGTTAAGCACACAACCAAGTTGCAATGAAATCCTTTCAGGATGTTTATTCAATTCATTCATATATACTTATTAACTTTCTATTGTAATCGTACATATGTTCTCCATTCTGAATTGCAGGAACCTATAGGATAATTTGTATAAAATGATTGTTTATCTCTTAATGCATGTCTTAAAGGGGAATAAAATGGCAGTCTTACTGTGTATTTCTGTTTTTCTATATTATTTAATTAAAGATTTAAAATGTAAGGAAATAGTATACTGAAACCCATCAGTTGTCTAGTATCCTAACCTACATACAGACAAGACCTCAATGATGGGTATGCCTAGCAACAAGCTAATTAACCTTCATTGTGAAATGAGAAATTCATGGCAAATTACAGGTTAATTAGAACAGTGTCCTCTGAACACAAACGACTGATAGAGATTCTTTCCCTGCCTGCAGGTAAATACACGAGCAGGGTCTGCTAATAATAGCAGCTCAGCAGTCTCGGATTCCCTTCCAAGCAATAGGTAAGAGTCAATAGTGGATGTGGATGTTTTTTATTAAAACAAAATGGAACATGAGAAGTGATTGGTGTATAGTAATTAATGGTATCAAACTTGAAATGTCAGATAACTTTATCAGTATGACTATTGGGAGGGAAGGAGTACAATGGGAAAGAAAAAACAATCTAACCTGCCCTGTAGAACTTGTTACACTCCTATTACAGGTGTTCAGTAAACCTATTTTCTGCTGATAGAACTCTTCCTTTATGGGATATTTCAGATGTCTTCATCCTTTGAATGATTTTGACATACAGTATATAGTTGAGCCGGAAGTTCATTTATTTTAATTGATCTAATAATCATTGTCCATCATGGGGTTTTTAGTTATTTAGCGAGTTTAGTCATTCACTGGATATCGAATGCAAAGTGATTTTGCTGAAAAATTTGGTCCTGTTAAGTTTAATGGTCAATTTAATAGCTTTGTTGGCATGGGCTGGGATATGTCTAAGGGTATTAAACTCCCAGATACCACCAAAATTCAATGTGATTTGGCTGCCTAACTCCCTTAGATTTCTTTCAAAATTCTAGCTATGGAATATAAGAGAACTATTTAATATTGGAAAGGTAGCTTCTAGTGCACCACAGTAGAGCCTAGTAATTCAAAGGTTCAATATTTTAATTGGAATTTATACATTTTATGAGTGCCCTTTCTACATAGTCCTGCACCAAATGTGTCCCCTTCTCTTTTTAAAAACCCTCTTTTAAACAAGTTGACAAAGAGTGATACAAGCATGTTAAAATACGATGTGTTCACGCTTGAGTGGAAGCAGTTTTCTATTGGTACCTGCTAACGTTACAGTCCCATTTGCTTGATATTTGTGGTGCCGCCTAGTTATGCACTGAGGAGAGCAGAAATGCATTACAACATTGGAGGCAATGCAGAGATCATGATACAGACTCTGCAAGCACCTAAACCACTTAAGGTGCCCTAGTCAGTGAGCACCGCTAGAGACCTTGACAAAAGAGAATCAAGCACTTTAGGCAAGTCTGCGTTGGAGAAATCTTGGCTCCAGTAACTCGGTGAGGTATGCTGAGTATCACAGTGGAGAAGATGCTATTCACGTTCTTTGGAAGAAAATATTTACTGTTTTCACTAGGCAACGTTATACACTAAGCTAAGCAAATGCTCTTCCTCTCCTTAGCATTCAGTAGTTTTCAGTGCGCCATGTACTTTGAGAGGGTTCTCAAAGTGCACTGAAAATTAGTCTTCTAGAAGATTGCATCATCTTATGTCTTGATTAATTGCCATTCCTTTTCCAAAACCTTTTGCACTAGGAGTTGTGTTTTTGAAGTAATTGAAAGTCTCTCTTTGTTTCATGTTCACAAATTGTTAGTCCTGAGAGATGACAAGATCAACTTGTGTTTCCTTGGAAAACTTAATCTTTCTTTAAAGTAGTCTGGGAACAAAAGGCCTATTGAAGAACAAAGCCACCAAATATGAAGTCCCTATTTTCACTGTTCCTGTTAGTAGTGATCTATGATCAAGACACATGCATCTATCAAGACTATATTATTGTGTTTTGGTTGTTTTTTTTTTTTTAAAAAATTCACTATTCTGCCAGAGAGGATTTTTCTAGTGGTACTGTTGTCTAGGCAGCATGTTCTGTGGGAGGATGAGGAGATCAGGTTGTCAGGAAAACGGGGAGGCCTTGATATTTTGGGAAAGGAAATTATCTTGGAATCAATGATAGCAATGCATATTTCACTTTTGCAAGACGGGGCTGATCTACACTACGCGTTTAAACCGAATTTAGCAGCATTAAACCTGTTTAACTCTGCACCCGTCTACACAACGAGGCCCTTTATATCGATATAAAGGGCTCTTTAAACAGGTTTCTGTACTCCTCCCCGACAAGAGGAGTAGTGCTGAAATCGGGATTGTCATGTCAGATTAGGGTTAGTGTGGCAGCAAATTGATGGTATTGGCCTCTGGGCGGTATCCCACAGTGCACCATTGTGACCGCTCTGAACTCGGATGTGCTGGCCAGGTAGACAGGAAAAGCCCCGCGAACTTTTGAATTTCATTTCCTATTTGCCCAGTGTGGAGCTCTGATGAGCACAGGTGGCGATGCAGTCCCAAATCCAAAAAGAGCTCCAGCATGGACCGTTCAGGAGATACTGGATCTGATCGCTGTGTGGGGAGACAAATCTGTTCTATCAGAGCTCCGTTACAGAAGATGAAATGACAAAGCATTTGAAAAAATCTCCAGACTAAGATAGACAGAGTCCACAGCACAGTGCTGTGTGACAAGCGTAACGGAAAGCCAAAGAATCAAATGGACGCTTATGGAGGGAGGAGGGGGTACAGAGGACTCCAGCTATCCCACAGTCCCCGCAGTCTCTGAAAAGCATTTGCATTCTTGGCTGAGCTCCCAATGCCTGTAGGGTCAAAAACATTTTCCCAGGTGTTTCAGGGTATATGTTGTCAATTTACACCCTTCTCCCCCCCCGAAAGAAAAGGGAAAAAAAACCGT
>NC_133777.1:81987347-82045958 GCF_003597395.2 Chelonoidis abingdonii
CGCCTTTTTCAAGTCACCCTATGTCTACTGCATGCTGCTGTGGTAGACGGGTGCTGCGCGCTGAACACACGCCTTTTTCAAGTCACCCTATGTCTACTGCATGCTGCTGTGGTAGACGGGTGCTGCGCGCTGAACACATATATATATATATATATATAATAAAAACTAAACTTCTTATATATTCTAATAAAATGGGCGCACTCTCTAGAAAGGCATCAATGTTCAAGCTGTGCAGCATGCTAGTACTTGTTCATTGCTATTTCTTTTATTTAATGTAGTCAAGTTTCCAAAAGCTAAGAGCTTCAATTAAGAATTTAAGTTTATGGCTCTGCATGAAATGGTACCAATATTGTTCTTAATTTTTTTTATTTGTATTTTCTTAAACTTGCCCTGACATCTCCAATTTTCCGTGACTGCACCAAATATATATTTTAGAAGCTTCAGATGTAGGTTCCACTATATCACCCCCAATGCTCTTAAATATTTTGACTTATATTTTATGGTGAAATACAACAAAGATTGCTCCAAACAAATTTATAACAGCAGCTTTCAGGGCACTTCCCTTGCTAGATTGGTAATGAAATCAAGAGAGAGGATAAAAATGAATTGCGACTTCCTCTGGCTTTCTGGAGTTTTGATAATACTTTATTTATATTACAGTGGTGCCAAGAGACTCCAACCAATGTTTGGGGCCTCATTGTACATACTCATAGGAGGACAGTCCCTGTCCTGAAGAGCTTACAGTCTCAATAAATAAAACAGACACCGGAAGGATGTGTTCCTGATTTTGGGAATGAGGAAGTGAGACATTGAGAAATTTAGTGATTTGCCCAAATGAAGTTCATGTCAGAGCTAGGAACTGACACTTAATCTCCTGAGTCCCAGTCTAACCTTAAGTCTTGCCTTAACCCCAAGACCATCCTTCCTCTTAAATGTTTGGCTTTTAATTTTTTTTCTAGTCGAAGGATTAAATTGTGCCCTCCATCACTGTACACCCCTGCCACCCTGTTGACTTTTAATTAGTTCACAAGTTCAGAGATGTTTGGTTGAGATGCTTGATCTATTATAACGAAGTAAAACCTTGGGGTTTTTTGGTACTTTATTATAAAGCACTTACTGGTGAGGGTAGCTTTGATTTATTGACAAATGTTAGGCTGTATTTTGAAGAGTGGGACGGTCAAATGTCTGTCGTTATCTAAACTGCTTTGTAAAAGTGAAATAAGTCTTGATAATCTTGAATTTTCAGTCTTTCTGGACTTCTGTCATATGCTGTTTGAGAAATACCAGGCTCAGTCTGTATTGCATAAGTAAAATATATTCAGCATGCCTACCCATAAGCAAAGGTGCTGTCTTGTTGGAGGATACCTTTTAAACTCCATTTCATAGACTGAAACTGTAGTCATGGAAAAGAATTGTTTTGTATTTTTCAGCTTAAAGAAGTCTTCTGCAGAACTGAAGAAAATATTAGCTAATGGCCAGGTAGGTGCATTAAATTCATACTTGGGTACATGTATGACTCGTTACTGCCTGTAAACCACAGTGATTGGCATACTATATATAAGTGGAGAGATGGTTACTGCTCATTTAGTTGTAATGTTTCCTTTTTAATACTGAAGTGGAGAGATCATGAAAATCTTCATGATATGATTGAGTTATGTGTCTTGATTTACCTTGATTGCCATAGCAATTTGCTTCCCATTTCTCAAAAGGTGAGAATCAGTTTTAACTCCAAATAGATTTAAGCACCTCACACACGTTGCAGTGTTGCCACAGTTTAGGGGAAGAAGGTTAATCAGCATTGAATAACTAAATCAGCTGCTCAGTTGCTAGAATGTACCTTTGTATTTTCAGGGCAGTAGGCATGTAAATATTTAGCAGGCTTTTGCAAGTGGTAAGAGAGAAAATTCCTTCTTTTATTGTTTGGAGCTGTCATATGCTGCATTATCAGAGCAAAGTTGTAGACGACTTCCTTATCACCTACTCTTCTCTGCTCCAGGCGTTCAGATCCTGATATACAGACCTGAATAGTTTACACTTTCAGTTGATGGACAAATGGACCCTTTAGGGCACTCATTTCTCACTAGTTTTGATTCAAATAAACAGACAGATCCAAAGTCGTATAATGACTTTAAATATACACTGCTAAATTAAGCTACCTAAAAGAATACCGGATTCTTCAGTAGCAACATAAATAAGTTTTAATGTTTGTCATAGTGAAATCTCTTTGATAGCCTTGGAGGCAGGCACTTGTCCATTGCCATCAAGCTTGCCTATTAGACTCTATTGACTGAGACATCTGTGTCACCGCAAATAAAAGGCTCTTATTGATTTTCTTAACTGTTGTTCACTTCCCCTCCATGTTTCAAAGGCTGAAATCTTAATTATCTGAGATGCGTATTCAGTGCCTTCACACAGTGACCTCTCCAAGTCTCATTGGCATTTCATGAATCAAGTAGTTGTAGTTGTGCGTGTCAAGAAGATAAAGGCTGGTCTTCATGCTTGTCCTTCAGTATCACCTGTAACATGGTGATCTAATAAATGAGAGTGCCTCTTTAAAAGGTGCTTCTAACAGCATCAGCACGGCAGCCTTGCTTATTTGGGACTGAATCCTTTGAATACAGCTTGGAATATATTTTTAGGCTTGTCAGCATTCTTAATACAAAGCCATATTTGAACAAATTAATTCTTGCCAGGAAGGTCTGTTTATAATTTTAAAAATATTTACAAAATAGCTGAACAGATAACTTTAAATTATGTGAGTATTAAAAACATGCTTTTGAGCTTTTTAGTAAAATTTGGCAAATACTAATCCATAGTAAAAGAGGGCCATTTGGGGATAATTTTTAGAAAATGGAATAACTGAACATGAATAAGGTTACATTATCACGAATGGGTGACTAACCTGAATTTGACATTTTGACTTGTTGAAAGAAATAGACATTTTGCTCTGCTGGATTTTAGAAAGGTACAGGTTACCTATTTTAAAAATTCTCTATGTAAGGAAATTAAAATAGCTAAAATCCATTAGTGATGGTAAAGATTTGACTTATGCCCATCAAAGAAAGGAATTTCAGAATTAGTGTTTTAATGCTACCCTTAATTCACCATGCTGTAATAAGGGACTAGACTGTCAATCTCCAAAGAGGAAATGCTCTCTCTTATATTGCATTCCTTTTGTTATTCAATAATTAGGCACAACTATATAAACTGGGGACAGATTTTTGTTTTAACTTTGACTTCCTTTCTTTTTGGAGTTTGTCACCCTTAGCATTAGTTTAACAGTTTTTTTTGTGTGGTTTATGTTTTCAAGCATTAATGATGATATTCCTTTCCACTAGCCTCCACTTAGGTTTAATAAGAAATTCATATTAATCATTAAAAGAAGGGGACATGATTCTTCAAGATAATCAAATATTGGCAGGTTAGAAATAGCTTTCTGCCTAGGTTCATTGATATAGGTTATGTGATATAAATATTTATTTCTTTTCTGTCACTCAGAGTAAATGCCACCAATTGATTCAGCATTGATATAGTGTCAACAGTTCATAAGAAACATTTGACTGGCTTGTGTTTTCCGATTAGTCTCTGCTCTATAAAGTGGGATTTACTAAATCTCTTCAATTGTCTGCTCAGAGAGTGTGACTGCTTTCTTAAACCATTACTACTTGGATTTGTAAACCAAAGGTATAGCTATAGGACTTTGCTTCTGTCAGAGCTTTACATATAAAATAAGGATTAATTGAGCATTTTGCTTTTAATGATTTACAAGAGAATAGATACTGAGTCTTTCAGAGACAGCAGGTATAAACAAAGAGTGTTTTGTTTGCTGACCCATAATTGAATTCTGTTTTCACTTTTTCATTAATTCTGTTAATATCGGCATCCAATCAAGTTTGGCTTTGAAAGTTTAATATTCCAGTCCTTGCTGTGGAGTCCTTGTTTTTATGTTATCATTTTGTGATTGAGGATTCAGTTTTCCCAGTAAAATACATAACTCACTAGGTATTTTTTGGCATCTTTATTTGATTCAATAAATCAAGCTTTATGTCGGTAAGGTTTCTGGTGTATATTTGCTCCACCCCAATATCTGTTTCACTATCAGTTTTGTGCTGATCCTTTGTGCATAACTGTCAAGGAATGGTACCAGATTGGCAGTGAAAGGCATGCAGAGTGGAAGTGGTATAACATCACAGCAAAGATTTGGCTAAGCTGATTCACTTTTTACCAGTTAGCCAAATGCAGAAGAAAAGGGAAGGCACTGGTATAAAATAACCTTTTGCTGTTTCTTGCAGAATAAGCTTGCATAATTAAAGAAGAAGAAAAAAACCTCCCAGAAGAGCTAATGTATAGTTAATGATGTGGGTTTAGTTATGGCTATGTAGGTTTGCTGTGTTTCTCAGAGATCTTTGTTTGCAATAGAGTCTAAAGATGTCTTATTCTGTTATTCAAAGTCAGTGAAGTGCAGAGTTCTGTAGTTTTGGGGCAAAAATCTCAGTGTTTGTGTGTGTTCAAAGCTGACGAGTCGCACAATGTGGGTGAAATTCAGTTTTGTGCGGGGGCCTGGTATTAGGCCTCTATCACTTAAGCCCGACTTGCCTACTATCTCACCCTGTGTGAGGTGCCAACCCAATATTTTAAGAGGGGAGAATTCCTTACAATTTTTTCCTCTTGATTTGCATTTTCTGGTGAAATATAATTATCAGAGTTTTTCAGCCTTAATACTCAGTTGGTCTTTGGGTACTAATCTTTATATACCTTGAAGATTTATGGTGCAGACTTAACTGCAAATAGACAATTTATGTGGATGTAACTTCTGCTACAATGTACTTCCAATTATCTCGGATCTCACTAGCTTCAACCTTGGAAATATATAGGAGAATAAATATTTCCTTTGATAAGTGAGTGCTGGATTTTCTTCAGTTGGTTGAAGAGCAGAACAAAATATTTAAATCTTCACTGTTAGTGATTCGGAAACAGTTATTTTTAATCAATTAAAAACTCCATTTTTTGCTGTTGAAACTTGCTGAAAGTTGACTTTTTAGAGGTTTTTATTGCATGTAGCGCTTAAGGCCCGAGACTGCTCCTGTCTTCAGTGATGTAGGATAAGGTTCTTAGAGTGGGATTTTCAAAAGTGCAGAAGCGACTAGAAACTGAGGTCCACTCACTGCTGTGTGGCACCTTGTGGCCAGGCATGGCATCACAGCTCTCACCAGGTTAACGCCGCCTACTGATGGTCACTCTGATGCTGTGGTGATTTCTCTGTCAATGACTCAGCCCTCTGGGTAGGTCACTGTCTTTAGTCCATCCCTTCTGGGGTCACAGTTGTCCAAATTAAAGATTCCCCAAAAATGTCTTACCACAAAAACAGAACCTTCTGCCCCCCTAGGAAGTATTCCTCAGCCTCCCTCCTGTTTGATCAGGGTCTCTCCCAGGCCTCCTGGCCTGGAGACCTTCTCCCCTCCGCTTCTTGCTCCCTGCAGTCACTGCAGATATAGTGGCAGTTTCCTGGGCTTCTCCCCTTTCACTGTCCCTTCCTGCTCTGAACTTCCTACCTTTATAGGAACCTCCCCTCAGCTCTTTCCCCAGCTGGGCTTTATCCCTACTTAAACCTGGCTCTTTTTACACAGGAATCACCTCATTCCTCTCAGGCCCATTCTTTAACCAAGGTTGGCTTAGCCCCAGGCTCTCCAACCCACATATGTCAAGATACCCTGTTCTGTGACATAAGAGCGCAAGTCCCATTTGAGTTTTGGTGGGACTTGTGCTTCTGAGTTGCTTCGGTGTTTTTGAAAATCTCACTGTTGGTTAATAAAATTAGCAGGAAGTTTTTTAGCAGCTGGAACAATTTGCACAAAATTAATAACTTGGCATCATATAGAATATAAATAATCCAAGAAATGAGTCTTTTTAAGATTTTGTGGTAGATTGCTAACAATATAATTTAATATCTGATTACTTTCTATAAGTATTAGTCAATTTAGCCTCCCTATCTTAGTTTAGGAGACATTACTGTGGACCAAAATTTATCACAATTGAAAGAGTTGTTTTAAAATGGACAAACACTATTGTTAAAAATGGCTTTGGTGCTTTTGAATAATAAATTGCCTTATTTACAATGTTCAGCATAATATTCACTTTTGTATAGAAGCGAGGTTCCTGGTTTTCAATCTGAATCAGTAAGCCAACAAACAAAAGTGAGCTAAGCTTGTTTACAAGATAAAACTCCCATGTTCACAGCGTACAAAATTTGCTGGTGTCAGGGGCAGGGCCAGCTCCAGCTTTTTTGCTGCCCCAAGCGGCAAAAAAAAAAGAGAAGATAAAGCCGCAATCGGCGGCACTTCGGCAGCAGCTCTACCGTGCCACTTCATTCTTTGACAGCAATTTGGTGGCCGGTCCTTTCCTGCGACAGGGACTGGGGGACCCACCACTGAATTGCCACCGAAGTGCCGCTCCTTTCCATTGGCCACCCCAAGCACCTGCCTCCTGCGCTGGTGCCTGGAGCCGGCCCTGGTCAGGGGAGAGCAGACCCTAAAGCTCCATGTGGCTTCGGGGATGTTCACATGCTCTGATACCCACCACCCTGTCTGGAAACTTGCCCCCGGGAGCACTAAGCATCCAAGATAGCAATTTATTTATAACTCAAAGAAAATGGTGTTTGTTCAGCACTACTTAAAACTGCATTTTCATTTGTTGCAGAATTGTGGCCTTAATTAAGCATTTGTATCAGTAGAATTTCTACAATTTATATACAAACATATCATCCAATTAGTATCAATTATGCCAATTCTACACTAAACTGTAAATGGACCCAAGTAAATTTTTCTGGCCATATTTAAGATGACCGCATTGGCTGGTTTGCTTCCTCCCCCTGACAACTTTGGCTTTGGCTATGTGTGGTGCTGGAAACCCCTTTCCTATCAGTATCTATGACCTGACCCTCTTGAGCTATGTTATATCATTCCATTTTGACACCTTTTATCAAACTTTAATGAAATGACCCAGGCAAACAAATTGTCATTAAACTTTCCATCACTTTTTCCCTTGGTATCGTCTTTTATAAATTGGACAGCAAATGTTGTATTGATCTTCTCGTTCTTGCAGCTGAACTTGAAATGACCCAGACTGCTTGTTGTTTATGGCCTAGAGTTGCTTTTCCTTGACATTTCCATCCACAGCATGACATCTTTCTTGTTTTTCTTTCTTTCTTGTGGAGATGAATGAACAAGACATACAGTATCGAGACGTCCTCGGTCATGGCAATGGAGGCACGGTCTACAAGTGAGTGTTGCATTTCGCTTAAACTTCTTGAAAGCAAAATTTAGTAAATCTTTCTCTCTCAGGTGTGCAATATGATGGTGGACGGCCTTTGCTGACATATGGTAAAAGACCATAAAATACAATATATGTAATTTAGGCTTTTCTAGAAATTCTCTTTCACATTGGTCTTCCAGATCTTTCGAAATATTGGTTTCTAGGTGCTATGAGGACTGGTGTATTTTTTATTTTCTTCATATTTAGAGGTGAATCCCTCCTGGGTGACAAGTTAATGGTCCACAAGTACAAGTTTAACTGGCCTGAAGCATAAAGCATAATTTTTCCTTCCCTCTTTTTAATACTGTTGTTCTTGCTTGCTTATCATACACGTTGCTAGTTCATTGCTTGCAATGACACCAGTTGGATGCAAAGTTATGATTCCATTGCTCTGCCTTTCTGCAGCACTACAAAATTAGTAACATCCCCCCTTTCTGTTGTATCCACTTCCTTCCCTTGTAAGAAGCTCCACACACACACAGACTGATGAATATGTTAAGTTATAAACTCTCCCCAATTTTGATAGTGATGCTTATACCCTGAAGCCAGTTTTAATTTTCATATTGTAAAGATTATAATAGCAAAGAAATAGTTTTCTCAATGGGAAAGTCTTTCTCATGCGTAGTGCAAAGTTTAAACCACATAATATAATATCTGGTACTTAATAGTCTGCAGTGGTGTATTAAAAATATTCCGCTAGGAATTAAAAAATCCATTCTTTGTAAGAAAGCCCTGAGGGAGTAATAAAGGTTTCCTCCAGAGAGCTATTTACCATATACAGTAACATGGCATCCCATTTTGATCTTGTTTATACCTTACACATTTTAACTTGGATATTAACATTTTTTAAAAAATGTTTTTAAAACCACAACACATTTATTTTATTTTTTAATTGGCTGCCAACTTCCCTAAGCTCCTGCTTTCTGTCTCCTAACATGAATCTTAATAAAAATGGGTTTTGGAGTCGTTATCAGAACAAATGCAGATTTGTTATGAATCTTAACAGATTTCCAAAATCAAGTCAACCTGGTACATGGAAGGTGGTACAAAGACCTCCTATCATGTTCTTTTATTTGTCTTCTGGATATTACTTATTCTCTAGAGCTATAGCTTTCAAACATATGTTTTGTAGTCATGATGTGCTTTCTCTCTTTATACTGGGGAGAGATTGTGGATTGTTGCACTTACAAATCAGTCTATGGCTGCTGCTTCTTTGGAGAGAGTTGCTTCTCTTTCTCAGCTGGAGGACAAGAGCACAACCCTTTCTGGAGCAAGGATTGTTCTTCGAGAGAGAATGGATGAAGGGTGTTGGAGGGGATTGGAACTTCAAGGTCAGGACCAGACATAGTGAAGGAGAACTCATGTTTTGTTGCTTATGGAGGGCATGGAGGACCATTTTAACAAGGAAAATCCTAGCATGCAAGTCCAACTCATTAAAACCACGTCTCTCATTGTTCCCCAATATTAGATCACCTTCTTGGAAGAAGTGGATCTAATAAGGAGCAAGGAAGGAGATATTGTCAGCAGGCACTATTCTTAGCCTTATGCAGGATAGAAGATTTACCATTGTCATCATTCTCTAAGATCTGACTGGAGCCTCAGCGTGATTGTCTAGTACAAATTGGCAGGATGGTTGCATGGTACATAATTTCAAAATGACACCTTGGCGATGGCCTTGTTAACCAAGGACATAGCCCTGCTGATCTCACCATATTTGCTTAATGCTGTTTCAAAAATACAGATATGTCTGTATCTCTCTTGCTTCTGCATCCTGAACATAGAACAGAGGGTGCACTTGTCACACACAGATACCTTGTATGTATGTTATACATATACCTTGGTTGTTCTGTGGCCTTCATGCCCAAGTTGTTTGTGCATCACATGAGAAAGTGTGTTATGGAGTTGATTAAAGAGACTGAAATCCTACTCCTGCCCCGCTAAGAGAAGGCAGAAGAAGAAGATAGTGATGGAAGAAACATGGTTGGCACCAGTGGGGAAGGACAGAGGCAAAATGGAGTGTGGAGAAGGGGAAGAAGTGATGGAAAAGTAGAAAGAAGAGAAGATGAAAGTGACACGGTGAGATGGGAGTGGGAACTGCTATGAGGTGTTAGCATAACTAAAGGCTTGATCCATAGCCCACTGAAATTGACGTTAGTGGGCTTTGCATTAGGACCTAATGGTGTACCTAGCAGCTGCCCTGCTCCTAAGGGATGGCTGGATTTTAGGCCCAATGTGTGTATATAGTTTATAAAGAATTGTGATATCCCTAGAGGTGGAAGCTTCTATATACACGTCAAATATTTGTATAATATTGCCATGTGTACAACACGTGCACTATAGAATCCATATAGGAAACTTGGCTAAAACGCTAGGCAGTGTCAATCCTGCCTGGCATGCCTTTGACGTTCTTTACTCTTCTACGTCATGAAAGGACAGATAAAGCAAAAATGGTATGAAAGGGAAGGGGTGGCACTTCTGGCAGCTTCTCTGCATGTTATTTCTTGGGTGGGCTGTGATGATCCCAGTGTCTGTCTTGTTAAGGGTTTTGGGCTGTCTTGATTTGATATAAACTGGCTTTCCAAGAAATGATGTTTTTTTGGGAGGATAAACTTTAAACCTCCTCTGAGCCTAGGAGAACATGCTTTTTTTGTTTTCCTTTTTTCATTGTCATGTGTGTGTGTGTTTTAAAATATAAAAAATGCCCACTGTAGTAGCTAGTTGATTTTTTTTTTTTTTTTTTTTTTTTCTCATGAGCCAGCGGCATTTCATCCTGCTCCAGAGAAAGTTTACCCATGCTGGCTGAGATCAGGCTTACCATTCCTAAGGTTTGGTTTTACCGGACACCCAAATAACAGAGCATAAACCTCAGCCCAAGTTTCCTCCCCAAGCCCAGCTGTTGCTAAGATATTAATTCCCGTAGGCTCTCCCGTTGTTTGCTCCTATTTCTCCCCACGTACTCTTTCGTTCTGGGGGAGTTACTAGCAACTGCTGTTATAAAAAGTCAGCAGAGTGAACTCTGCATCTTTATACAGAGGTTAATGTAGAGCTGGGCTAAAGTTTTCAAAACTAAAAATTTTGAAAGAATTTCAAAGTCATGAAAAGATAGGATAAATATCGAAATGAATATTAATGTTGTTTGGATGTATATTTTGGGGTGTTTGACTATGGTCCTGTGATATGTTCAGTATACAGCCAGCAAAACTTTCTTATATTGGAGCATTTGCCTCTCTGTACTGGGAATTGGATCTTCCTGGCCAAAGAAGCATACATGTTGTATGAGCCAATAAGAAATTGCAAAATGAAATATGTACAGGTGGCTGGATTGCACTGTAATGGATAGCAACCCACAAGTATTTTATTTTAGTAGATCAGTGAGCATTTGTCAGATAAAATTAATTACAAATGTTTGACTCTTTCAGCCTACCAGCATTCCATGCCATAGGTTTGTTTCAGAGGGCGGCATACATGGTATTGATTTGAATGTAAAGAATGAGCGGGTATGTGTGGGTATCTTCTCCTTGTTCAATTTTTGTCTTTCTATCACTTCATACTGAGTCATTTCCATTATGGCAATAATTTATTATCAGCATTCAGCAAACAAGATAGCATGTTGCAGATTGCTGAGCAGAAATTTTCAGCCTCTGTTTCCACGTGAATTAACTATTATTGAAATAGTTTATTGAGATTGAAGTATTGATCACTTTTCATGCTAACTTTGGCTTAAGGGAAGAGAGAGGAGGTGTTTTCATTCTCTTTGGAAGACACTGTGTTTCATTAGAAAATATATATATTTCATTTATTTAGGTTTTTTACAGCCTCCACTGTTTTATTGCTTGGAGAAGGGTTATCTTGGCTTTATTTTTATGACAGTATAATTATACTTCAGAAATGCACTTGATTACTGTATGTAGCAAAACTGTTCTAGTATATTGGCTTGGCCAATATTGCTATACAAACAACTTTTCAGTCAATTGAGTCTGGCAAAAATCAATACTTTATAGCAATATTTCTCGTGAGAACTTGCTGAATCTGAATGTTTTTTTTTCAAAGAAAAGGGATTTTATAATTGCCTGACTTCCTTTTAAAATTATTTTCTACTGCTTTTTGATACGCTATTTTTTTAATTAAGGAATGATAAGCAGCTACAGAGTTCAATCGCTGCAGACACAACTAAGCTGTCTTGCTTGTTTTGAATGCATATAATATGTAGCTCTGGTACTTTGTTGGGAGTATGCTCCTCACATTGAATAAAGCTTGTTGAAAAGTTATTTGGAAGTTCAAAATAAGTAATAATCCTTCCACCATTCTAGTCTGTTTTCATCATTTAGCCACTTGGATTTGCTCTTTGTATTCACTTTTTTTAGGCCCAGTTCTGTGAGATCTTTTGTACCCTCAGCTGCCACTGATTTCAGTGAGAGTTGAGGGTGCATGATTGGGTCTGATGTAGTTATGGTGGTGGATTTATTAACCTTCTAGTTTTATAACAGGCTTTCTAATTTTTCTGAACTATTTTATAAAAATTGATATGATGGAGAGTACAGGCTCTTGGCTGCTGCACAACAGAAGAAAATATTTGTATACTGACGCATCTAGGGTATTTAATTAAATTGCTTTTTTTGAAAAATAATTCACTGCGAAGTCCAAAAGGCATTTAAAGTGTGTGTCTTTCTGCTACATTTTTTTACCGCTATCATTGATTACAAAGCTCTGAGAGACCATATTTTTGTAAGATTGCTTCCTTTCTTTAGTGAAATATGTTAACATTTTGATACACAATGTAATGTGTAAACTCTGCCCCTGAGTCTGAGCAGTAACTGCACTAAATTATTTAGAACCAAAATACTGTATCAGTATGTATTTAGAATGTAAATATTGTATAGAAATGGTATTTGCTACTGGCAAATAATTGTTTTATAATATTTTTCACATGCCTGGCATTCTCTGAAGTTTCACACTTCTCCTACTAGATTCTGAAATAAAATCATTCAGCATATTTTTAATTTCATATTTTTTAATTTCAGCTTTTTAAATGCAGGTAAAGAAATGTCAAATGTTCAAATAAAATTAGAATTCTCTTTAGGTTACAGTCAGTATAGCACTTTAAAATGCTTTGAGTATTAAAAGTATGTATTGTGTATGGTGTATGAGTATACTAGATTCTACTAGATTGGTTTACAATATCAGCAAGACATAGCTATATAATTACTCAGTCAACATAATGTCCCAATTGAACCATAAAACATTGTACAGTAAAGTTATCTAAAATCTGTGAGTAAAGTGTGTTGGTCATCATATCAACCAAAATTTTGTTAAATCAGACAATTTTGTTGTTGTTTGCATAATTATGTGGAGGGTCTGGAGAGAGGTGGTTGATCCACAGGCCAGAAGACTGGTGTGGCTGCAGAAAATGAATATAAATATGGAGGTTTAATATTTATTTGTGAACAGTGTGTATTTTCAGTTTGCATCAGAAATTCACTTGAGCAGTTTTGCTGTTCACTTGAGTTATGTGCTAACTTCAGAATATGCCCATCTGTTCTTTATCACAACCACCTTTGGGATAGGCCATTTCACATTACACACAATGCATGGCAAAACATCTGGAAGGTTGTCATCTTGATGTTCAAGTGTTTCCCTTCTGAAAGCAGCATGTACAAGCTATGTTATTTGAGTATAATCCTCTGTAGGATGAGAGGGGAAGCTCACTTTTAGGGTAAAGGAGATGGAAGTTATCCAACCTCTAGAAGCCAGAGTGGTGACGGAATTGTGGCATTATGCCCCATATTTTTCATAGTAATATTATTATATGATTATGGCATAACTATGATGTATTTTATGCAAGATAGGTCATGTGAGATATAATTGAAAAGGTTATGATTTACTGAATATGATTATCCTGTTTGTATGTATGCATCATTTTGGTATCTGAAGTTAGGAATCGTGTCTATGCATCTGTTACAAATGTGTTTACACCTGGGGAGCGCCCACTAGGCAGAGTGCAATCAGTCGGGATGGGAAGGGCCATTAGGGAAAACAAGAGATCTTAGAAGATGTTAATCTCCCACTGGAGAGCCTTCCTGAGGACACTACAAACAGCCTCAGAGTCATGGCTGCTGTGTCCCTATAGGGGCTTGTGACCAAGTCACCTGGTACTGGACTCCATCTTGGAATACAATGTTTTTCCACTGACTGGACGTGGCAGCTAAGAGGGGAGAGAAAGGGTTCCCACCATAGGCAAAAGCTATTTAAGGCAAGGAGTGACATGATCGTGGTTCTTCACTGACTTCCCGCCCAAGAAGATTGCTAGAAACACCTGAGGAACAAAGACTGGACTTGGGGAGAAGGGCTGAACCCAGGATAGAGGGATTTCTAAGCCTGTGAAAGGAATGCCTGGGGTTTTAAGCTGCAAGCAAGTATAGCTTGCCCTCAAGAATTTCTGCAAACTGCCTAAAACAACAATTAGGGTGAGAATTTGCTACTTGTATCCAATCTCTTTAGTATAGTAAGCTTAGATTACATTTTTGTTTATTTGCTAGGTTTGATCTGTTTTCTATCCTTATAATCACTTAAAAATCTATGTTTTGTAGTTAGTAAACTTGTTTTTGTCTAAAATCAGTGTGTGAAAATCATAACTGGGGGCACCAAGCTGTTGCCTATCTTCCTCTACATTGAGAGAAGGGGTGAATTTCATGAGCTTATGCTGTAGTTCCCTGTGCAGCGCAAGACGGTATCATTTTGAGTTTGCGCTCCAAAGGGGAGTGCATGCCTTAGCTGAGCCTTCCCATGCAGAGCTGATCTCAGGATCTGTGTATCGCTGCAGCTCAGTGTGTGCTGGAGGGGAAGGGAGCCCAGGCTGGTGAGTCAGGCGGGCTCAGTGATACCCCAGTTCCATGGGAACCCATCACAATAATGTTTGAGATTTTTGCTGATTCCTTATATAATTTGGGCTCGTCAGGGTTTTTCTGTTTTCTTGCTTACCTCAAAGTATTTCCTTGATCAAGACCAGTGATGCAGGTATCGTTGTAAAGAGACAACGTCATGAAGGAGTCTAGAGTGCAGACGTGTTCTTCAGAAACAGTAACTTCTTCCGGGATCCTCTTCCAGCTTAAATGATGGTGTTGGCCAGACTCTAAATCTGAGTAGTGATTCCACCTCCCCCCATTGTTTGTCATGAGGTTTTTTCACCATCATTTTCCCTTTCATTCTACTTCTATCTGTTGCTGTTTTGTCTGTCTGAGTAAAGGTGTGATAAATTGCCCTTCTGTAGCAATCTCCATCTGAGGATCTCAAAGCACTTTACAAATGTTCATGAATTAATACTCACAGAATAATGCTGTGAGGAAGGGAAGTATAATCAGAAATTTACAGAATGGAAAATGTAGGCACAGAGAGATTAAATGGTTTGTTCAATGTCCTACAGCAAGTCTATGGCATTTGTAGGCCTAGAAACCAGATCCCCTAATCTTGTATTCTAACCATTACACATGCTTCCTTTCTGCCCTTACCCATTCTGCTTTATTTTTCCATTTCTTGTGGCTATTTTACACCCTATTTTTAGTCATGCTAAAAACCATTGTAACAATAATAGCTGGAGTAAATTAAAAATGCCCCACAGAATGTTCTTCTTACTGTCCTTACAGTTTAAACAAGACTGACCAGCGATTGCTGTTCGCTTGTTTCTTTTGACCCTAGCCATTGCTTGCCTGCCTCATAAAATCTGTTATGCACAAAAGTGCGTAAAATGAAGATAAAGTGCCTCCTTCAAGACTGACAAAAACCATTCCTTTGCAGAATGGTAGTTGCAGTGAAAGTAAATAAATGAACGGACAGCAATCACAGCCTAGTTGATGAAACTGTTCAATTAAAGCACAGGCATTTACATGGTGTAATTTTCCTAAATTGCCAATGAGCCCCTTTAGACACAACCAGTGTTCAAATTGATTTCAGCATTGATTTTGACTGAAGCTGATAAATTTCTGCTTGTTAGTTAAAGTAATTTTGCAGAAGACTTTGTACTGTGGTATTGAAATGTTCATTTAACTGATGGTGAAAAGAGGAGTTATTTACAGAAGGTTCTACTGTTGTTCTGAGATGGGACAATTCCCCAATCATCTTCTACTTTTAATTTTTTAAGCTTCAGTATACCAATCAATAGATTATTGGAACTGATTAAAACTTATCCAACCAGCTGCCTCTGGCTGTTTAATTAGAAATAGGATGATTCTTAAATTAAAGTTGTTTTGTTTGCATTGTATATCCATCCTCTAGATTGGAAGATTAAGCGAATAGAAACTTAAACTGCTTTTGTTAGGTGTTGTGTAAACCCAATGTAAGTTTTTTTTTCAGCAGCTTCTTTTGCTTTAGAGTAAGCAGCATTCTAGTGGTTAGAAGTAACAGTCTTCTTACTGAAAAGAATAGGAGTGCTTCTGGCACCTTAGAGACTAACAAATGTAGCATAAGCTTTCGTGGGCTGCAGCTCACTTCATCAGATGCAGTAGTGGAAAATACTACATGCTACAATAAATTTGTTAGTCTCTAAGGTGCCACAAGTACTCCTTTTCTTTTTGCGGATACAGACTAATACGGCTACTACTCTGAATCCAGTCTTCTTACTAGATCAGTCGTGGGACTTTCTTGAGCGAAGGCTGAGTGATGCCAAAGTGATAGATAGGGGCTGTCCCTTAGCAGAGATCACTTTTTATAATTCTTTTGTTTATAAAACCTGTGCAATCTAATACGTGCACAGTAGAATGTCCACTTGATGTAAGTTGTGTTAGAACCATTTATTGTGAGAATTTACCGGCATCATGTTTTAAACTGTGTCCTTATTCTCACTTAGAATTTTCTGTAAAGAACAGTGAGTGGAACAGAAATGTCAGCAGTAATGTCATTAATAGCAGGATGCTGATTTTCAATTTATTTCCCCTGAAGTTCCTGAGGGGGGAATGTTCAGTGTTTATTCTGGAATATTAAGTCATATTTGAACTTGATCTAAAACCATCTTCTGGCTGCATCGCAGAAACATTTTGATATTATAGGCCTTTAAACATTGGCACTCAGGTATTTTGCGGACTCAGCTTTTAGGAAAACAAGGTTCGAAAGCAAAGATTTCACAAGGGCCTAAAGCTGGCAAGTGGGAAGAATAGCCAGGATCATCTCAAATGTACTTACAACACGTTTTTTTAAAAAAATCAATGTAAAACTAGTCTGAATTAAATTTTTAATCTAAATTCTGTGTGAAACTGAGCAGAGATTAAATGGAATCACCAATTCCAGCTGCTGTAGGGAATGCCAGAATAATTTTGTTTGTTTGCCATATGGTTATCTTTTCTAGGTCTAGGAAATATTGTGCAAAACCACTGTGCTCCTTAAATAGTTCTCACTCAGCAATTAGGGCATGAATGTGTATTTGAGCAGAGGCCGTGTCAAGGTGAGGACTAAGGGATCAACCCCACAAAGGCATTTTATGGATAGATCTCTGTCTATGCAGATCTCTTTGCAGGATCCAGAGCCTTTTATGGCTGTGGTGATAGGAATGGACAAGGGAGAGAGAAGGGAAGGGAAAGCAATTTGTGTAAAGGATGACTTCCAGATTTCTGGTCTTTGGAGGGGGTGTGTGTGTGCAGAGGGGGAAAGGAGGATTAAGGAAAGTGGTAATAGATGGAAATGACAACTGTACAGATGTTGCTTGGGTAAATGACATGGGGATCTACTTAATCTCACACGCATATACACTGGCCCTCACCCTCCTTCTCCATATGTGGAATCAAGTATTGTACATTCACTTTGTACTGTTTCTGGTGTTCGTTTTACTCTTTAGATTTTAGATACAAGCATTTTTTTGGTTCTGTAGTTTAACAACATATCATTTTGCAATCACTATTCAAGCATTTGTTATAGGATTTTAGACAGAAGCAAGGTTGGCATAGATTGCTTTTTGAACTAGCAGAGTCCCCATAAAAGCTTCTTTTTACAACTGCTGTTCACTTTGTATTTCCTGTTTTACCAGCCAGAGAGCCCGGCTAATGTGTTTGTCTATTACAGAAGGCAGCAACAACTGTCAAAGTGTTTATTTCATAGAAACAGTTTGAATCTATTTTTTAGATGGCCATTTTAGTAGGTGACAACACTATCTTTAAAACTCCCAAAATCTGACCATTGGCATGAAACACAGTGGTAAATCCACACGCGCACACGGACAAAAGCAGTAAACCAAATCTGTGGGTGATTTGCCGCATGCAGTTTGCAGCTGGTGACCGACATGTCATTCTACAATGTGCAACACTTATTTTATTCATCTTACACAATGCTGTGACAGAATTGTTTTGCTCTAGGTTATTTCTCTTAGGACAAGAAAGTGTTCAATCTGTTTGATTCTCTTCTGAGTTCTTACATATGAAGAACTGTTTGCTGATGATGCGTGCCACCAAATCAACTGTTGCTTGTTATGTAAACATTTACATTCAGAATGTTGAGACCAGACATTCCTGTAGGCATGTTTATTTCCACTGGGTCTTCGATACCTGAGTTCTGAAGGTCTTCACCATTCCTGTCCTTCTGAAAGCCTGTGTTGTGATTTTGTCAAGGAGGATTATGCTGTGTTTTCTTTGGAGACCATCTGTGCTGTTCCTTAGGTGGCCTGATACAGATCTGGGTAAGGCTGAACAGTGTTTGTAGCCTTTGTTGAGTGGAAAAATGCCTCTCTCTTGAACAAGAATTCAGTGGACAAATGATGAGGTGGAGGGAGGGCAGGAGAAAGATAGATGTATGCACACACAGGAGATGTCTTGGAAAGTTTACTTTTCAGATGTTCTGAACATCAGGATAAGGAAAAAAAGGTTTGCACTGTATTATATTTTATGAGCCAAGTCCATGTGACTACATTGGGAGGGCAGAATCTGTCTCTTGTTGATTTGGAAAGGAGAACCTAGTGAATCAAAGATTTTATATATTCTGTGTCGCGTCAAGCTTAAAATCTTGGAGGAACAGTTTTCCCCACTCTCAAACTCTTGTTCACTTAGAGAAATTATTTTTGGCATAGTCGGTGGAACATATGTTTTAGGATATAGGTGATTAACTAATCATGTTAGAATATGTTAGGATTGATTAGGTAAATTTCAGTAAAATGATTGGTTAAGGTACAGCTGAGACTATTGCTATATAAATTGGGACAAACAGGAAGTAAGTTGGAATTCAAAAATAAGGAAAAAGGAACTTGGATTTAAGCTTGCTGGAAGTTCACCCCAATAAACATGGAATTGCTTGCACCTTCAGGCTTTGGATATTGTTGCTTTCTGTTCACACAAGTAGGACCAGGGAAGTGGGAAGGTGAATGAATAAGCCCTCTAACAGTATGAAACAAGAACACCGCAATGTTGGAGGATCCATTCCAGTTTTAAGGAGAAAATATAGTATCATTTAAATAATCATTCTAATACTTGTCAATGAAAAACCACTATTTCCATCTGGGTTTTGTCACAGTAAGTAAATTTTCAAGAAAAAGAATACTTAAGTGGTTTTGGAATTGTTATAGCTATATTTGCTTTTATTAAGGAAGTAGATTTACTGTGTCCTAGTAGAAAGGATTTCCCATATGAAACTGGATGCTATACTTTTTGTTACTGGCTGCAGTATCAGTAGCATGCCTGAATTCAAGGTCTGTTCATTTGGAAAAACCTCTAGGAACTGGTAGGATTCTACAAATAATTTAAAAGAATAATTGCTTCCACTGTTTTCATAGGCATCGCTGAAGTATATTATGTGGCAAGAAATACTTATACCAACAGTCCTCACTTGCCAGAGTTTCTGAAGGAAATACATGTTTTGTTCACAGGAACTGTGTTGTCCTGTCACTGTTAGAAATTTTGTCAGCTATTAGAAGGATCGTTGTTCATGTCGCACTCCTTGTCAGTACCCAGCCCAGATCGGGGAAGCTAATGATCCAACCAGCAGACCAAATTCGATGGTGAATCCAGGTCATGCGCCACCTGAGGCACGTTGCACATACGCTAAGAAGACTGATCGTATACATGTGATTACCCAGGAGATTCTTTCAGAAGCCTGTGCAGGCGGAGAGCACCATTTACCTAGTACTCAGTGGCCACGTCACTAATGAATTTACACTGTAGCATCACATCATTCTGTCAGTTTTGCAGACGTCAGTTATGTGTATAGCAAGGGGTAGGGAATGACTATCAGTGTAATAGGCAGGCTATGGCTTATCATTGAATTGGTTCAGTCTTATACAGTGAATACCTTATTGCTCTGTTGTTTCCATTATTGATGCGGGAGGAAATAAAAAAGTAGTTTGCTGGGAAGAATTTAGGAATGGGAAGCAGGAATTCCTGAAATCTAATCCTGGCTCTGATACTGAATCCTTCTGTGATACTGCGCAAGTCGTTTAACCTTGTGTACGTTAGTTGTCCCATCTGTAACACTGTGGATATAACATTTGTAACTCTTCAGTTCTGGGAGTGAGGTAATATTTAAGTTTCAGATAAGTGTTAAGTTTTTTAAAATAATTTGATTATACTAGATTAAAGGTGAACAACGATGTTTTTTAGTTACATATATGCTAAAAGTTTTCAGAAACGTAATATATCTAATCTATGCACTTCTAATGTGCCCATCCCTAAATCCTTACTATATAATATAAATTCCCATGTTACTGTTGAATCTCGACTCTTTATTTCCTTGTATTCTTTCCTGTTAAAAACTGCTCTTTAGTTTTATTTTGATGTTGTGAGGAGTCATCTGGAATTCTTCCTCCCAAATCCCCTCAAAGTTCACATTGTATTGTTTTTGCTTCTGGGGGAGAAAGGATACATATACCACCTTGTGAAGTTGATCAGAATGTCTCTGATGTTAGCTGGAGGACATTGTTTGACCATCTTTCCTTCTTTACCCAGAATAACCAGCCTTGGCCCACAGACTTGAGCATACTGCCTTAGTAAGGCTCCCTGGGAGAGCTTTTGATTTTCATAGTAGAGGTGACAAAATTATGCTGAAGGACTTGGCTTGCATTGGGCCCTTCAGGACTTTCAGTGTCTAGGGACATGGTTAAGAGTCATGGTTAATAAAATATTTGACACAACTGTGCCAGTCTTCCTTAGAACCTGTTCACTGTAATGGATGTAGAGGGCTAGAATAATGAATGCTTATGGAAATGTGAACAAAGATTTCAATTTCCTTTCTGCAGTGGATATGTTCCAAAATCTATAGGAGTTGGCGTCAGTCTTTCCCATACTTATATAGTGTATTGTGGCTTTCAGCAATCCTCTCTGAATCACACACTTTTTCACTAATATAACTTCCCAAAACGGATACGTCAACCATTTGTTTCATCTAGATTTTCAGTTGCTAGGCAATCCCACAAGTCACTTTGTTTTGAATTCTCCTGTGGTTTCTAGTACAGTACACCAGGACAGGGGTCAAGGCCATAAATAACTCTTCTTCATCATCTCTGCGTGCCAGCTTCGTTGGCCTATTTGTTCGCTTCTCTCACAGCCATTGCTATCCTATCATGCCACCTCTTATTCGTAAGATGTCCTATCTGAGCTGGGCTGCAAAGCCACTACTGTCTCTTCTGCCTCCCTCCTGAAGACTCATTTCTTCTGTGAGGCTTATAAGAACCCTATTGATAAGTCCTCAACTTATTTATTCCAACCATTTGATTTAATCAAATATAAGTTTTGGATTATTTTTAAACTCAGCACTTCGTTGAGTAATGGATTTATTTTATTGATGCTGCTGCTTCTCGTGCCCCTCCCTATTATGGCATTATCCCCTTCACCTAATTGTGTCGCATCAAATATTAGTTTGTAGGAAGCTCCTGGGAGCGTGGATCTTGTCCTTTTATCTGCATTAGAAACGCACTCTTAGATGGCATTAAAATAATCATGTTCTTTACATAGTTTTTTTTAACTTCCAAGCAATGTTACTCATTGCTTTAGTGTGAATTCTTCTGTGGTCTCTAATATGGTATTCTGTGGTTTGGGCGTACTTTTCAACCCATTACCTTTCAGCTCACCCTCTGCGTCCACTTCAGTTAATGAAAATCTAGAGCATTGACTTCAAGGAATCTGAAGGGACTGCAGCATCTTATAGGGTTGGTCCCCAAATGTGAATATCTGAACTGTGTATTTGTTATCTCATTAACATGTTTCACCTAAAATATTCCTAGTTTAGAACAAAAATTGACCAATTGTACTTCTTTAACAAAACTGTCTCTGAAATACCTGATCAGCTGGTATTGATTTATGCCTGCTTCAGGATTTTGGAATTGCAATTTATGAAAGAGCTGAAATCTTGGTCAAGAAAACGGGGATTTGATGGTATTAGGATATTACAAAAATTGTTTTATGTCTGTCGAATTTTCTAACTAAATTGCTAGCAGATAGTATAGTTTTTGTTGTTATTTTTTTGTTTTGTTTTGTTTTTACTGTTGGAAAAATTTAGTCAGTGCAGCATAGTGTTCACTGTAAACGTGTTGTCAGGTTGATAGGATAAAATAATGTTTTATTTTGTAAGCATGTAGGATATTACCTGTAATACTTCTAAAGCAGTGGAAAGACTCCCCCTAACTTGAGTGGGAGCTGGATTAGGCTTCTAATGATATAGCTGAACGAGGGAAACAAACATTTTTTCAGTTTGCCACAGTGATTTGATATGTAATGCCTCTGATGAGAGGAAAACATGAACAGTGCATTACATGGCATTAATTACACATGCACAGTGTAAATAACATACAGAAATGGAGAGAAATGAAAAGGATCTGTGCAGTTGTAAATGGAAACAGGACTTTAATAATAACGTTCAGATTTGTGAGTAGTTTAAAAGGCAATTTTGAACAATGCAAATGTAAACTTCTTGTTGCAGAACTTGGCTAACTTGATGTAATGCTGCCTGTTCAATTTTTCCTTAACAATAAATGATTTATAGCTGTCTCTTCCCAATCATCTGAGTTATAGCTTTTGCAGTGGTTCATTTGCAGAGCAAAAATAAACCCTGAACATGAAAAATAGAGAAATAGACTTGCTCTTCCATGGCTGGTTTCTGTAAGGTGTGAACTCTTATAAATTCAAAACGTAGTTTCCCTGGGATATTTTGCATTGTGCAGTGTTTTGGATTTTGAAACAATGGCATATTTCCTTTGTTTGGTATGAACTGATTTAGCACAGTTTTAGAGGAGATATGCCTATAGAAGTTCTTTGGTCATTAAGTCAGTGCCAGTGTATTGAGCTGTGCAAACAAAATGCAATTAGAAAAATATGAGGAACGCAAGTCAAAAGTGAAGGTAAACAAAATAATATTCGACCTCAGCTACACTGAGAGATAGCAAGGAGAGCTGAGTGAATAGTAATATTTTGAATCAACCAAAACATTTTAGGTCAATTCAAAACATTTCTTGGTGTTTTGTTTTGATTTGCCCTTGTCTGTGTTTTTTGTTTTGTCTTTTAAATTGGCCGAAGTGGAAAATGAAATGCTATTTTATAATGAAAACGCCAAACAAAATTTTTGAATTGGTTGAAATGAAACATTTCAACTTAAAAACACAATTTAAAAAATAAGGTTTTTGTCCCATGGCTTTATTTATTTTCTCCCAAAACTATTTGTCAAATTCCACACAAATTTGATAATAGTTTCAGAGCCCTCAAAATGCATCTTTTGGCAAAATGTCTATTCACAGAAATTTTTTCGACCTGCTGTAGTTTTGAGGAAACCTGTGATTCGTTATGTGAGGCTTCCTGATGCATAAAATATTAAAAAGTGAGACTATCTTTAATAATACACTGCTCTGCAGTTCCACTTAGCATAGAATCCTCTGGACACTGGTAGACAGCCTTCTGGCCTCCATGTGGGCCACACTCTGCCACAGATTCTGCACAAGCTATTCTTACTGAAGTCAGTGGGAGCTGCACAGATATTTTACTGTAGCAAAAATTTGCCCTAAGAGCAAAAGCCAACTAAAAAGTGTCTGTCTGCGCTACATAAAAGCTGATATGGAATAAAATTTATTATTCACTGCATATTGTTTTTACCTGCTCCTCTATATATTTTTTATTTATCAAATTATTGCAAATCTTAGAATTTTACACTTTCACACAACATCTAGTTAAATTAGCTCTTTCACATTATTCAAATACGTCCTCAACCATCAGAATTTGTATCAGAACTGTCCCTATTAAGCAACAGCCGTTGCCTTTGCTTTACTTCAATGGAAGAGATTTAAATTAAGTTTCTCTGCCGACCCAAGACCGGATCCTGCCAAGTGCTAAACGCTATCAGCTCTTAGCACCTTGCAGGATTGGGCCATTGGGGTGTCTTTGAGAGTGTACAACATTGAACTTACTACCTTACTTCATCTCTCATATCACATTCTAGCACAATGAAGCTCGTTTACTCAAGCCTTTATCTTTTGGGTGACAGCAAGGTGTGTAAAGAATTGTCTCCTGGAATGGATCTGTATATTTATTTATATACAATATTAATTCAATCTCTACATATTTACTCATAGATTGGGTTGTGAGTACATTTAACAAATGTAAAGAAAAAACAAACCTTCAGGGTAAGCACATTATTCTATAGGTTTTTTGGGATATGATTCTGCAGCTTCCTAAATCTTCATATGTTATCCATGCTGACACTAGCCAGATTGGTTAATTCCCCATGGCTGTTCTACCTAGTATCTAACAAAAATATTTTCTCCACACACTCACTGGAACAGGTAATTACTATAGCAAATGCAGACTAATTTGAAGTGTTAGTTGTTAATTAAAACACTGCCAAGGTATACCATTGTCTTTTGGTGTAACCAAAGCTCCTATTCAGACTTCATTAATCACTTTACAGTTATTGTGTTTAGGAAGGTCAAGACAATTGAGATGCCATATCAGTCTGAAGTAAACAAATCCCTTTTCTCCCAGGTAGCATGCCATTTGCAAAGTCAAGGGACACACTGTACCCATGGGCATGATGTCTCCTTTGTGGTCCAGTTCTCAATGATAATTAAATGCTCTGTAAACCAAACCAGGTATCTGCCCGTTGCTGGAAATTTAACCCAAACTTCCACAGATGAATTAGCGTGCATCATAATTAAATAATCAAGTCTTCCCTTTTAATTCACTTGGAAACAGGAAACCTCTCTTAGGGAAAAAAAGATCAGCTTTCTTGACAAGCTAATTAAGTTGCCAAACTGTCCAGCACAGTACATATTAAACTAACAGACGTTAAGCATGCTATCTCATCCTGTTCATTTTCTTATCATTTCTGCTGATCTTAAAGTCAAAATGTTTTGCCACTGTTGGTTCATCCATAGTTACAGAATAGTTCTTCTACACCACCTGACTCATTTATTATGCATTCAGCTGTCAGTCTCTCAGTTATAACTTCATCTGACAATCCTGTGTTCTGCACCTTAAACTGACAATAATACTGATTTCGATGCATACCATGTAAAATATTGTCAGTCCCTATAAGTTTATGCTATTCACATATTTATCAATATTATCCCATAAATTGTTGATTTAAGATCATTTTAAATGAGCTTTTTAAGCTCCCAAGCCATTAACAGAAGTTATGCAAACAATAAAAAATATAAGAGTAAATGATATTCTTGTCCTGTACTATGAATAATTTTGCATGGGAACAAAAACTATTAAAGTTTTTTCTTCAGTGATAATTACTAGTGGTATATAGTGCTACACAGTATTGTAATTCATTAAAGTTAATGCCACATATGAGACAATATTGTACATAGTACAATAAACCAGTACTAGACATTAAAATTTCTGAAGCAAAAAGCTTTAATGGTTGTGTTTATATTCAACATTTATATGTAGAATGTTTTTCTCATACATTTTTAGTTTCTTGGAATGATAAGGTTAGGGTTATATTGTTCATCTTACAACAGCCAATTATAAATATTTTGTGAGACAAATTGACTCAAACTGCTCTTGGATTACTGTGCAAAATCATTCCAAGTACATGTAGACATTAAGGTGTAGATGCATTGTTATAATACAGATATTAATTATACTATAGACAGATGCAGAATGTTGATTTCTAACTAATATTCTGGTTAGTCTTTTGATTTCTATGAACAGTCAATCACCATTGGGTTCCCTTTTGTCTTAACTCTCAAAATAGCTGCAGGATTAGAGAGGATTAGTTTGTGCTGTGAATATGTAGAATATGTATGGAATATGAATATGAAGAATAAGAATACAGTTGTGATGGAGTGCGACTCACCACTGCGGCGCCCCCTGCTGAACGACTCCACAATCAGCTCTGCTAGCCAGTGCAAGCCAGTGCTCCCTCTTCTGGTGACATCTTACCGTTGTCACTCTGCTCCAGGGACCCAAATCACGCCCAGGATCACGACATCCTTTTCGTGACACAGCCCTCTGGCTCTGCCTCAGTCTGCACTCCTCCCTTCTGGGGGACAGTATCACAGTCCACTGTCCAGCCACTTCCTTCAGTGGCTTCTGCAGCCAATTATCTGGCCACTTTCTCAGTGACAAGGTAGGAGGAGGTGAGAAACCCAGGCCTGCCCACTACTTTGGCTCCTGACCCAGAGACCCTGTAGATGGCACCACTGTGCTGCATCCCCTCCAGCCTCTCAGTTTCTTTCGCTGGGACACGTCCCTGCGGCCCTTGGCACCCTCATTGCCCTTGCCTCAGGGCCTCAGCCTGCAGATCCCTGCAGCCCGCCAGGATTTGCCTTTAGCTCCCTGGGTCTCTACCTGCAGCACTGCTCTGTCTGGAGTGCTTGCTACCTTCAGCCTGCTAGGCAGTCAGTCTTCCTCCCTCCTCAAGCTCCAGGAAGTGACTGAAGCAGCTGTGGTCTGCAGCCCTTCTTATATGAGCCAGCCTGGCCCTGACTGGCTGCTCCTCTCAGCCCCTCTCTGATTGACTGCCTCCTATGCAGCCTCCCAAGGCTCTATTAACCCCTTAGAGCCTAGTTTGGGGCAGGTGCCCCATCACAAGGGTTTATATCATACTTGCATTACTTTGTAATAAACTCTGAAGGCAAGTCTGTTCATATGCATATCCACATTACTATACAGTATAAAATTTCCTTATGTATATGCCTATCTACAAAACATGCATAAACATCATGTGGAAACTGGTGGATCATCTACAAAATTTTATTGTACATAAATTCATTTTTCTGATTAGTTGTTTTTAGACATAGATGCCTTGAAATACTTTTGCAGTTTGGAAATATTATAGGGAAACTGGTTTCCAGTAAAAGTGTTAATGTCAAATTAGTTATATACAGGTTGCATATATAAATATAAAGGTAATTTTGCAGGATCTCAAGTTATTTAATTTTTTCCCTCATGCAGAGCGTATCATGTCCCTAGTGGAAAAATACTGGCAGTAAAGGTAAGCTATCGTAGTAATTTTCTGGTTTTTTTGTTTTGTTTTTTAATCTTGATTTTGGTTTCTTTCCTTTTCCTTTTTATAATTATCAGATCTTAATTTGCTTCATTGCATTAAACAGCCACAGAACTTTATGTAGGAAAATCGCATTGCATAATCTAACAAATCAGAATGACCGCAGAGCTCCCAGATGACCAAGTTTCACATGGTGGTAGCTGGGTATTATTCTGCATTGTGCTTCAGGCACCACTGCATTCCCCCCTCTCCCCCCATGTAGGTTAAGTGGGTAAACCTGAGAATAGCTGTGGTGTACCATGGGGATGAAAACCAGTTGGCAATGATTCTGCTTTACCTCCTGAATCCTTGAATTACAGAACTAAGTGGTAGAAAGGTCTCCTAGGTCATCCTATTTGTTCCTCTGCTGATGCAGAAGCATTCTGTAGAGTATATTTTCATGTGCTTTGTGAGATGATTATTTCCCTTGGGAGATTATTCTGCTTTCTAAGAGATCTTGCTGTTCTGAAAATTTTCTTCATAGTCTTCCTAAATTTTCCTTTGATCATTTGTATCCAAGCGTGGATTTCCCTGTGTCAGCATTTTTAGAACCTCCACTGAAATTTACTATTGCATTACTATTATTTATTAAAATAAGTGACAATCTGGACTGAAGTTTGACTGAAAGCTGTTAGCAAATAATGAAAACTGTTTCTGATTCCACTGCACCAAGTCAGCATATGTAGAGGTGAATAGCAAATACAATTTTATATTTTAATACAAAGTATTTGAAAATAAGTTCCTCCTTTACTTATCAGCCAAGCTCTAAACATATGGTTTTTGTGATACCACTAAAACTTAAAAACAGTCCAAAAAGTTCAGGAAGACATTTTCCTTTTAGTGTTTGTTATGGTTTGCAACTTAAATAGGTAACTAAAAAACGAAAAGTTTACTTAATTTATGGGAAAATTACTTAGAAATTTATGTACGATTAAGGTTTTCATTAGGACTCTTTTCTCCCATCCTATATCTAACCAATGTTTTTTCTAACATCGCTGAGTTGTGTTGAATTTTATTTTGCGGGGGCAGAGGAGGGCGTATTTGCAGCCTAGCTTCTGAAAGCAACATTGCCACAGTTTGCTCGTGTGAATTGAAGTAAATGGAGCTTCTGGTTATGGGTCTGTGCTGGAAGACCTCCATAAGGGAATGCTCACTGACTTCAGCATGTGTTCCATGCACTGAAGGCTTCAAGGATTGGGCCCTGGTTTTCTGTGCTTTCAGTCATGTATATTTTAACATTTCCCAGCTTTGCCTCTGACCTTTTCTGTAGGGAAGATAAAAATTCCTTTTGTATTTCACGTAAAAAAGATGAAATACGTAATTACGTATTTTGATATGATCCACTGAAAATTCCAGTGCGTATGAGAAGAGCAAATGTTTGCTGACTCCTTTCTCAACTGGCTCTCTGAATGCAGGAAATGTTTGAAGTCTAATGAATCTCTGAATGAGAGCCCAGGACGTGGAACTCAGAGAGGAGATGAACTCTACAAATTTTGCGCATGCACACTGAACAAGCGTCTTTTTTTTTTAAAACATTTTCAAGTATTGTGTTTGTCATTGACAAAACCTGTGACATCAAATGGAAAAGACAAGAATTCGCCATAGTCACAATAAACAAACATGGGGATGGTTCTGTATAAATAATTCTGAACAAGAATTTTAACAGGAAAAGACCTTTTTTTTTTAATGTGCGGCCAAAAATATTCTTCCCCAAGATTATTTCTCTTTTAAAGGCTAAAATGTTTGCCTGTTGAACTCTGCCCCCATCTCTCACTGGGTGGTAGTCCTGCCTCTTTCCATGTTCCTGCTCCCTTGAGAGAGATCTCTTCCAAGCCACTTAGAGCCTCCCTCTATCCCAGCCCTGGCACAAAGTTACTCAGGCATGTTGCCACTATCTCACTATGAGAACAGTCAGAAATTGTCTGCAAGAGGTGGTGGAGCAAGTGAGGGCACAGTTCTTGGAGGAGGGAGGGGCTTGTCAGGATTAACTACATGCAAGAGAGACTGATCCCCCCCACCTTTCATTTGCAAGAAAACCTTTCCCTCCAAAGAACCTCACCTGGTTGTTTTCCTCAAGCCCTAAGGAGCTGACCAGTCTCCAAGGGTTAGTTAGTATCTTGTGGGTTTGTTAGCCTAGATTTTGATTGCTAAATGTTACTACTTTGATTGTCCTTATCAATATTAATTAAAATGTACATGTTCTCTGCCCTTCAAAAATTATATTGCAGGACGTGCATATAGTCATGTGTTTATAATGTCATGGTTGCAAACGTAGGAATCAGGAAACCTGCATCTCTGTCTCCGTTTTGTCACTAATTTGCTCTGTCACCTTGAGCAAGTCACTTACCCTGACTCAGTTTCCCCATCTAAAAAATGAGGTTAAGGCCTTTGTCCTGATAAAAACGTTGTGAGGATTGATCAGTGTAAAGCGGACAAATAATAGAGGACACTGTCATCTCTGAATGGAAAGGGCTACAAACGTGTGAAGTTATTCTTACATGAGTATCTTTCTGTTAAATGTAAATATTACATATTGATTTGACAACCCAGGTTAATACTTGTGAAACCTGTTGATTAGGTGCTTTGTGCTGGTGGATAGACTTGAAAATTGCAAGTAGACTGAGCAGAAAAAAAATACGTGTTTCAGACTGAAGCCCTCTACACCATTAGAGTTTTCCATAAAAACTTTTCAGCTAGATAATGCATGGAGGATTTAATAGATTTCCTAATATTACTTATTTTCTAACTGGGGAAAAAATCCATCTAAAAGTGGATGAAAAATCCTAGCATTGTGTGTATTGTGGCTGACTGCCATTCTTCAGCTGCTTTAGTATTTGCTGCTCTTAAACTAGCATTTAAATGGACCATTTGATTAATCATTTGTATACTGACTATAATACTCCCAAATTTCCTTTGAGTTGTACATACTGTAAAAGACAATTATGTCGCCACAGATTAAATAAGTGAATTAAAACAGAATAGCAGCTTAATTTGACCTGTGATTTTGCTCTCGTTCCCTTTAGTGGAACGTATGCCACTCCAGCAAATAGATGAAGTCATCCATGACAGCTTGTGATGAATTGCCGTATTTATACTGGATATTTTAATAGCCTCACACTAATTTAAATTGAGCACAGAGTAAATTATAATTCAGTCACTTGACTGCTTGTATTTAACTTGACAACTCATCCTTATTTGTCCTGGAGGTGTAGTGGAGAGCAGAGGAAGTGTGCACAGGTATTTCTCTTGGATTTAACCCTTCCTATTTGAAATGTTAAGTATTCAAATTCTCATATGTTTTACACTGCTTAGCATGTTTATAGATTGCTTTATTTTAAGCAGGGGAGTTGATATCCTTAATACTACTCTCATTATTGGGGCATTCTGTCATTCCATCCAAAGGGAAGGAGCGTGTTGTGGTTCAGGGTCCAAGACTAGTAGACAAGAGATCTAGGTTCTATGCAGATGTTACACAGAGTAGCTGTGTGACCTTAGGTAACTCTCACTTAGGGTATGTCTACACTGCAGTTCAACACCCGTGGCTGGCCCGTGTTAGCTGGCTTGGGTGCAGGGCTGTAAAACTGCAGTGTAGACGGGCTTCAGGTAGACTGAGGGGATGTGTGTTGCGTTCTGCCTTTTGCTCCCTCTTATTTGTTTCCTGGTTCTTTCTCCCTGTATTCAGTGTTCCAGTTCCTTTCCCTGTGTGTATGTGTGTGTTTGTAGAACCGTTCTGTGCCTCAGTTTCTCATCTGCAAAATGGAAATCTACTACTTTCCTACCATGGAGTGGCATGAGGTAAAATTTATTAATGCTTATGAGCTGCTCCGATACTCCACTGTTAAGCATCATCATCACCATCACTTGTGGATCATCATCTCTGCTAATTTTGAGAGAGCCACAGTTGGGTCAGACACTTCTGATCCACCATTCTGACTCTGGCTTTGGCTTTTCTAGAAGGTAGATGTTGCAATTAGCACCTGAGTTTTTCCCCATTTGTCAGGAATGGCATGGTGTTAAATCATGTTTTTTTGTGCCTTGGGAAAAATTAGTCCCAGTTTAAGGCATTTTCTGTGTTAAAAGCTGTTTTGTTAATGCACACCACATTACACTTGGTTTTAGTTACTTATTCAACTTGTGGTTACATATGACAGTAAATTTGTGTATTAGTTTAAGGTTATACGAATAAAAAGTAAAACTGCAGTGGGCATAATACTAATATATGTAATTATAATACTGACTATTGTGATGTTTGTTTACATTTTTGTTTGATATTTTCTCAAGAAGATATACGTGTTATGACTCATTTTAGTTTTCAGTATTATATATTGAAAAAGTTGAAAACACTTGATTATATGAAAATGACAGTAATGGAGAGTAGTGTGCATGAAGCAATAAGCAGTCAGAGGCATGCAGTTGCAGATACCAGTTCAAGTCTGTTTGGCCGTGTAGCATTCTGCAGCAGAAGACCAACTTGATATAGTGGCTAGATCGAGCCGATTCCTCAAGTTTGAATGGATGTATCCAAAAGTTGAAAGGATGCTTTCTGTGCTTGATGAACTTGCTAGATGTTGATGCAATTGTTTCCCCGATTTCCCAGTTTAAACCAGGCTTAAGCTGGTAATTACCAGAGACCTGTCCTAAAGTGGTTTTCCCCAGGAAATTGCCAACCCTGCCACATATTAAGGATTGACCCACAACTGTTTCCTTGAAATCAGTTGAACCGTTCTGCTCCTATATGTGCTGAATGGTGCTGAGTAAATTCACAGCAAGTTAATTTATACTTGATTAATTTAACCTCTCAATATGTCCCAGAGGAGCAGGTCACAATTTTTCCTTTCTTTGCCACACCAGTCCTTTCAGAGCTGCTGCAGGGTTTATTGGCTGCGTGTAGAGTTTAAATTTCATTTTCTTTCAGCCCATTCAAGCTAGGTGCATTGCAGTTGTGAAGAGTGCTGCCAGATCCTTATTTATTTTGCTTGTGTGTCAGTAGTAATGGGCATGGGAAATTATAACCTCTTGGTGTATTAAGCAGTGTCCCATCCCACATAGACCTCTGGCACCTTCAAATTTGCTATCTGCAAACAAAACCATGTTGTTGCAAGGGAACTATGCACAAAAGAAGCATGAGCACAGACAAAGAGAAAGCATGAGGTGGTTGAGTTGAGGATTCTGACAAAAGGCAGAAAGGAGAGCAGCAGAATATGGACCCTGGACTTCAGAAAAGCAGACTTTGATTCCTTCATGGAACTAATGGCTGCCGTGATTGCAGAGCCTTTGGCCATTATCTTTGTAAACTTGTGGCAATCAGGGGAGGTTTTGGACTATTGGAAAAAGGCAAATATAGTGCCAATCTTTTAAAAAGGGAAGGAGGAGAATCCAGGGAACTACAGACCTCACCTCAGTCCCTGGAAAAATCATGGAGCAGGTCCTTGAGGAATCCATTTTGAAGCACTTGGAGGAGAGGAAGGTGATCAGGAACAGTCAACATGGATTCACCAAGGGCAAGTCATCCCTGACCAACCTGATTGCCTTCTACGATGAGATAACTGGCTCTGTGGATATGAGGAAAGCGGTGGACATGATATACCTTGACTTTAGCAAAGCTTTTGATATGGTCTCCCACAATATTCTTGCCAGCAAGTTAAAAAAAGTCTGGATTGGATGAATGGACTATAAAGTGGATAGAAAGCTACCTATATCGTCGGACTTACTGGGTAGTGATCAATGGCTTGATGTCTAGTTGGCAACCGATATCAAGCGGCGTGCCCCAGGGATCAGTCCTGGGGCTGGTTTTGTTCAACATCTTCATTAATGGTGTGGATGATGGGATGGATTGCACCCTGAGCAAGTTTGCAGATGACACTAAGCTGGGGGAGAGGTAGATACGCTGGAGAGTAGAGATAGTGTCCAGAGTGACCTAGACAAATTGGAGGATTGAGCCAAAAGAAATCTGATGAGATTCAACAAGGACAAGTGCAGAGTCCTGCACTTAGGATGGAAGAATCCCATGAACTGCTACAGGCTGGGGACCGACTGGTTGAGGCGCAGTTCTTAAGAAAAGGACCTGGGGATTACAGTGGATGAGAAGCTGGATATGATTCAGCTGTGTGCCCTTGTTGCCAAGAAGGCTAGTGGCATATTGAGCTGCATTAGTAGAAGCATTGCCAGCAGTTCGAGGGATGTGATTATTCCCCTCTATTCAATGTTGGTGAGGCCACATCTCGAGTATTGTGTCCAGTTTTGGGCCCCCCACTACAGAAAGGATGTGAACAAATTGGAGAGTCCAGCGGAGGGCAACAATTAGGAGGCTGGGGCATCTGACTGAAGAGGAGAGTCTGCGGGAACTGGGCTTATTTAGTCTGCAGAAAAGTGAGGGGGGATTTGATAACAGCCTTCAACTACCTGAAGATGGGGGGCGAGTTCCAAAGAGGATGGATCTAAACTGTTCTCAGTGGTACCAGATGACAGAACGAGTAATGGTCTTAAGTTACAGTGGGACAGGTCGAGGTTGGATATTAGGAAAAAATATTTCACTAGGAGGGTGGTGAAGCACTGGAATGGGTTACCTAGGGAGGTGGTGGAATCTTCATCCTTAGAGGTTTTTAAGGTCAGTCCTGACAGTGCCTTGGCTGGGATGATTTAGATGGGATTGGTCCTGCTTTGAGCAGGGGGTTGGACTAGATGACCTCCTGAGATCTCTTCCAACCCTAATCTTCTGTTATTCTGATTCTATGTTCTGATGTAGGGGAGTTCATGCAGCCTTTTTTCCCCCACTTTTGGCCCAATTACAGTGCTGAAAGCCCTAAATAAAAGGGTGTTATTCAGATGATAAATTATGATTAAACATATGTTCCTGTTCAGGTTTTCTAAAGTCTTGCCAACCAGCTCCAGCTCAGACACAATGGAACCGTGCTGGCCAAAGCAGCCAGTTATACGTGTTTGAATACAGTTAAAAGTGGCCTCTCTAATAATGTGGAAAATGCAACATTTACTGTGGCCCCTATGTATTGGCTGCCTAATCTAATCTAGTGTTTCCTGGCGATGCCTTCTGGACTGTCACAGCAGAGCTGGCATGTGTCTTTTGTAACTTTTTTGTTTTAGGTTCCCCATTCATCATTTATTTGTTTGGTGTATATGGGGATGAAGTACATACAGAAGTTGTAGGGCTATCCCTTTGCAGGTCATCTTTAACATTATAATGCAGAGTCTGTATGTAATTATAGTTTAATTCAAAACAATAGGATGCCAGGTTTTGGGTGAGTGGATGCTGGTGTTTGTATTTGAAACCAACCATGCTAACTAGTCAGTGTTTAGGTCAGTGAAAGCTTCAGTGCAGAGAGCAGGGAGACTTTTTATTCTCCGTGGTATATAATAAAAGAAAATTAATCTTTATATATTTGAAGTAGGATTAAACAAATTAATATGTTAATGGGTAAAACTGCTTCAGTGTTCCAGCAAATTATTTTAAGTTTTTCAGACTGAAAAATGTAAGTGAATATTGCTGGAAAATGACTATTGATCTAGAGAAGTGTGTTAAATGTTTCTTGGCACCTCTATATTACAGTTACAATTTAGTTTAGTGAGAGCTTTTATAAACAACCCTAAAGCTAACTCTTGATGGAAACTATGCTTTTTTCTTTTACACGGACATCAATACTCTAAAATGTATGTTTGGAAATGGTCTCTCTCTTTATTTTGTTTCATCAGCAGTATATGCAACACATAATTTGTGTACTGTTAATTCTGCAAAAGTACTGCTTTTGCTCTATCTTACTATAAAATAGCATATGGGTGGGGAAAGTAAGACTAAGGATAACATGCCTTTAGTGTCAATCAATTTCAGATGTATTAGTGTAGCATCTTAGTAATTAACTATAACTCTCAACAAAGTTAGCACAAATATTTAAGTCATCACAATACAAAAGATAAAATAACAGGTTCAACTCTTCTCCTAAATTCAAATGACACATTTAAGACACCCCATAAAATAATAAACAAAATGAAATTACAAAAGCTGAGACTAAGTTGACCTGTTTAGGCCACAAAGAAAATTAACTTCACACAATTCTTTCCTTGTTTTTGCCACCACTGAGGCAAGTAGAGCAACTGTCTATATAACTGATCTATTCAGGTTACATAACAAGTATTCTAATTTTTGAACCAGTGGTGCAAAAGGCCAAGATTGAAGATAGCTATTTATTTCTCCAAAGACAATAAAAGTTACAAAATAATGAGTGTGACAAATCTTCAACCTGGCTAGACCCACATGGGTCATAAATAGTTCTGCCTTTCAGTGCCTCCCTTTCATAGACACTGACTGTATTGTTTGAAAATGGAGAGCCATAAAAGCACTCCGTAGCTTCTGCTACTTATTCAGAATTTCCAAGGTATTACTCGAATTTATAGATGGTCTTTAAGTGAGGGAGTTGGGGAGACATATTGATTGTGTTAACATCAGCCATATTCAGTCTTTCTCAAATATCTTCACATCTAAGCTTAATTCAGATGTTCACGATTTTACTTAAATCCCCGATCAAACCTAGTACCAAAACCACCCAAGAATGAAGTTCTCAGTGAACTTACAAGAGCCAGGGAAGCTTAAATTCTATGCCTGTCAGGCGGTTACTCCAGACATAAGCTTGGCATCCAGTGTAAATTCGTATTGTTCTTGGGGTATGTATCATTGTGAATTCCACTGAAGGTGCATACATGCACAAGTTAAAGAGTCTTTTGAATAGCCTTGTCATTTGGGGCTGTGCATGTGCCCTGTGCCTCCTTATGCTCCTATGTGAAAATATAAAGGGTGGGTCTGCCATGGACCTCCTTTAGTTTCCTCTTAACCCCTATGGTTGTAAGAAAGAAGCTGGTGAGGGTCTGACCCACTAGTTCCTAGATTTGGCTAAATTTCTCAAACTCTCTTCAGTAAAAGCCCCAAGACACTTCTGATCCATTGACATATGACCTTCTGTGAATTAAATCAACCCATCTGACTGAATGTTCGCAAGTCAGACTCCCGGTACAGTCCCACTCAATGTGACAGATTTGAAACCTGTGGGTTTCAAGTCCTGCCCCTTTTGCAATGGACTAATTTCACTGAAAGATGGGAATAGCAGTGCCTCTTCTGCTTAGGAGTGTCCGATGCACTGAGCATATACAATGCCTTTCATTCTCCCCAAGAATGCATTGGTTGTGAGACCTGTGGCTGAAACTTCATCTCCTGGCGCGATATTCAAAGGTTTCTTCAGGTCCTGAGGAGACTAGCTCCAGAATGCTGATCGTGAACAAGCCAGTTTTATCAAGCAACCCCAGAAATCAGCATCGAGACAAGACCTGGCAATGGCACTGACCACCTCTGGCGCCAAAGCTGACTCCACCAGTGCTACACGACATTCAAGGAAGAGGAAGAGGAAGAGATCGTTTTGTCCATCAACTTCTCTGGACAGACCACCTATGCCAGACTTCCAGGAAAAAAACATGGGGGCAGAAGAACCACAACAGCATCCTGTTTTGCCACCAAAGGGCTAGTCATCCTCATTGCCCAATGAGGCATGTCTTTGGCACTATATCTGGTGCCAGGTGACTTCCTGTCATTCTAAGAACTTATGAGAATTGCTAAGATTCAGGAAATAGAGACTTCCTATTGCATATTAGAGAAAGCTTATAAGCCTTTTGATATTTTGACAGCTCCTGAGGCAGCCAGAATTGTCCTCCCCGTAAATGGGGAACTGTTGGACCTGAGCCATGTGGCAGATGCCAGCCATAATAACACTCACGGAAACATGGGTAGAGAAGCAGCACCAGCTAGAGTTGAGAGAATAACTGGTTTTTTCGGTTTGTTGGCAGTTCTGAAAATTTATAAAAAAAATTAATTTGTGTCAAACTGAAACCAGTTTTTTTTTTTTTCAGCATTTTCGGTGAATCGAAGATGGAAATGTTTTTGTCTGGAATGTTGCCCCAGGTCCTGCAGGACCACGCATGGAGGATGGACCCAGAGTTTGTCCGGAAGGAACTTCCCTTCTTGACCCCACTCCCTGATGATGACATTCATCACAGACACTTCAGAGACAGGTTAGGGTGCCCATCTGGATCATCTGCAGATTCAGGGGACCTGATCTCAGGATAATTTGAAGCTGTATCTGAACGTCCTGGAGCTGAGGGTCATCCAGTGGCCTGCATTGTCATAAAACTGGACAAACAACACATCATTAATGTACTGCATATACAAGCAAGGAGGCACTCGCTTTTCCCCTTCATGCCGGGAAGCCATCAGACTGTGCACTTGATGTCCTCACCAGGGGCAAACCCTATTGGCTCTACTTCTTCCTGGAATCAGCAACAACCTGACAAACTTTTCAAGTCAGCATATGGTACCCAACCACAAGTGGTGACGGCAGATGTCCATCACAGCATCCATATTTTGCCAGTGGGGTACTCCCATGATAGAATTGTTTGCTTCAGAAGACATTTGCAAGTGCCCATACTTCTGCTCCAGACATCTTCCTGCGATGGTGATCACCAGGCATCTCTCCTTTGACTCCCCTGTTCTCCAGGGTGATATCAAAAGTCAGACAGTCGATCCTAAGAGCTCCTTTCTGGCTGAGGCAGTTTTGGCTCTCATCTTTTGCCCATGTTTTTTCAGCCTCCCATCCATCTCCCATTCTGCCCAGACATAATATCTGAGAACCACTGCCAGATATTGCACTCAAACCATGCACCTGAGGGTGTGTATGTTGGCTGATTTGAACTTTGCTGACAGATTGTTCTCAACAAATTCAAGAAATCCTCATACAGAGCAAGAAACCATCTATTGAAGATCCACTCCTCCGAATGGAAATGAATCTCCATATGAGCACTCCAACATAATCTGGAGCCCAGCAGAGGCTGTGAAACTCAGGATACTCAACTACAAGCTGCATTTCCTTGCAAATTCCATCTTGCAGCTATTTCACCATGCTAGCTCCAATACATTCACACTCGTATTCTCACATCCAACAGTACTGAGATTCCTCAAGGACTTCTTGCTTACTTACCCACCTGTTAGAGACCTGCCTCCTACATAAAATCTCAACATTGTCCTCCTAACACAGGGTGGCCAATCTGAGCCTGAGAAGGAGCCAGAATTTACCAATGTACTTTGCCAAAGAGCCACAGTAATATGTCAGCAGCTCCCCCACCCTGCTCCCTGCACCTCCCGATCAACTGTTTTGTGGCATGCAGGAGGCTCTTGGGGGAAGAGGGAGGAGTGAGGGCATAGTCGGCTCAGGGGAGGAGGCAGGAAGGGTGGAGTGGGGGCAGGGCCTGTGGCAGAGCCAGAGGTTGAGTAGTGAGCACCCCCCCCAGCACATTGGAAAGTTGACACCTGTAGCTCCAGCCCTGGAATTGGTGCCTATACAAGGAGCCGCATATTAACTTCTGAAGAGCCATATGTGGCTCCAGAGCTGCAGGTTGGCCACCCCTGTCCTAACATTTATGGAGTCTCTGTGTGAGCCATTATTGTATTGTTTGATTAATCACTTTACCCTTATGACAGTCTTTCTGGCTGTCATCACCTCAGTGAGGAGGGTCTGCAAGCTCCAGGCCATTATGGCCAGAGTTCCCTATGCATCTTTCACAGGGACAAGATGGTTCTGAGACCACATGCTAAATTCATCCCTAAGGTTGTCTTGGAGTTTCACCTGAAGTAGTCAATTAACTTACCCATTTTCTCCCTAAAGCCACATTCAGTGCCAGAAAAGAAGAAGCTACCTTGGACATTTCCAGAACTTTGCTCTATTATCACATGACCAAAATGTTTAATCTTTCTCTTCATGTTTTTTTGGCTGTATCCCCTTGCTATTTTCCCCCTACTGTTACTCACACCTTCTTGTCAACTGTTGGAAATTGGCCATCCTGATTATCACTACAAAAGTTTTTCTTTTCCTGCTGATAATAGCCAACCTTAATTGATTAGTCTCATTGTAGCTGGTATGGCAACACCATTTTTTCATGTTCCCTATGTATCTATATCTTCCCACTGTTTTTTCCACTGCATGCATCCAATGAAGTGGGTTTTATTCCACAAAAGCTTATGCCCAAATAAATTTGTTAGTCTCTAAGGTGCCACAAGTACTCCTTGTTCTTTTTGCATCTCATCAGCGAAAATCTTTAAGTGGATCACTTAATGCATCTCCTGTTATCAGGTGGCGAGCGTCTCCCTCCAGACATCAGGGCGTGCTCCACCAGGGCATATGCAGTGTCTTTGGCCTGCTTCAGAAACGTACGAGTATCTGAGATTTGCAAAGCAGCAATATGGAGCAAGCCATTGATATTGGTCAAATTTTACACCCTTATCGTGGTGGTTAGTACTCATGCCAGATTCAAGAGAGCTGTACTTCAATTGCTAGCTGACTAATGCAGCTGGTGTGCCTCATTCTCACTGTCCAGAAGAAGTACAGTTTGCCAGTCCTGTGCAGTGGGATCCATACTAACACATACTTGGAGACAATGGTAAGTGTGGTTCTTTGAGATGTTGTAGTCAGTGCAGATCCCATGACCTGTCCTCCATCCCTGCTTTTTGTAGTCCTCTGCAGCATGGTCTTCAGATAGTGAGGGACTTGAGGGAGAGTTATTGCCTCTTATCCTTTGTACTGGAGCATAAGAAGGCACAGGACACATGCACGGCCAATGACATACGCCACAATTCAAAATACTTGGGCCTCCGGTGCATGGGGCCATGTGCTCCTACAGTGATATCCACACTGAGAATTCATTCAAATGCTACAGCACTTACTTAGAATGTGTAAAGTGTCTTGGCTACATTCTGCAAAGTTTATCAGTGTCCCAGAGTTTTAGGTGTTTTATGGCCAGCTGCAGTTGAAAAATACTCACGCCAGGGCTGGAAATCAGTTGATCTCAACTCTGTCTACGCACCTACCACAGACTTGATTGATGTGATCTTTCTGTGCTCAAGCTTCCCTGTCTGTAAAATGAGGTATCTTTTATGTGTGGTTGAATATATGTAAAAGTGCCTTAGTATCCTTGAGTTAAAGATGTCTTTATAAGTGCAAAGTGTTAAGCTAGGGGTTTTCAAATTAGGGGTCATGACCTCTCGACGGTCAGGAGGTTGTTACATGGGGGTCACCAGCTGTCATCCTCTTCCCCAAACCCTGCTTCGCCTCCAGCATTTATAATAGTGTTTAATATAAATTAAAAACTCCTTTTTTGTAAGGTGGGGGTCACACTCAGAGCCTTGCTGTGTGAAAGGGGTCACCAGTACAAAAGTTTGAGAACCACTGTGTTAGGCGGTGCTGCCTAATACTGTTAGGGTAAAGTATTCTTCCTAATCCTTAGGGAATGTGTGTGGCCAAACTTAGTCAGTTTAACCTGTGACTAACTTTTAAAAGTGATTAATTCTGACCTTTGGCCTCCAGTTTCCTTTCTCTGCCATTTCTGGGCTCCCACATTCTCTTTCACATACAGGCTATCAATATATGCAGTTGATTTTAATTCTATATAATTTACTTGTATTTTATTTCAGAACAGATAATGTTTCTAATGTTTTTATTTTTAGCTCATACCTTTAGATATTACACTGGAACTCCAAAAGCAGATAATGTCGGAATTAGAAATCCTTTATAAGGTATTCTTTTTATAACACTTACTTCTAATTATGATGGTCTGTAGTCTTTATGCAGAGGATTTTTTAATAGGCTTCTTTTTTCTTTTTACAGTGTGACTCATCTTATATCATAGGATTTTATGGCGCTTTTTTTGTCGAAAACAGAATTTCACTGTGTACAGAATTCATGGATGGTGAGTTGAGTATTTTGTGTACTGTTAATTGTAAAAAAAAAAAAAAAAGTAATTGATAAAACATTTAAAGATGTATACTTCCAGTGTATAGGAGAATATGATCAGTTTAAAAAGGATGTTAGAATTACCACTTTACATTAAATATTTCATTATACATAATATTTTTCTGAATGTAATTTCATTTACTTATATTGAAAATTTAAGTAGAACAGAAATAAATGCTAGTTTAATCTGTGTTTTGATATTTGATTCTTCCATGCAGTCTGTCTTCACTGACAAAACAGCTGTTCTTTTCTTTTAATGTTTCAATAGCCAAAACAGATTTCCTTTTAAAGAAATCTATTAACCCAATGTCCTGTGTGTTTTCAGTGAAAATTGGTTCTTAATTGCAAGATAACGAATTATTTTCCAACACAGCTGTTTAGCTCTGCTGCACTCAGTTTCCTTGGGAGTGTACCCTTATTTTTTCTGGTATGAATCCCTTTCAGGCCTATAGTACTCCCTAACCTGTGATCTGGTTCCACTGTCGTTCTGGGGATTTATTAGCACTTTTACATTGAAATTTTGTGCTTTGAGATCCTTGGATAAAAGGCACTTTCAACAAGCAAAGTAATTTTATTAAAGCAATTTATAATCATTGCTATCCTCTGTCTATCAAGTCTGAGAGTCTCTCTTGCATGACAGATGCAGTCTTCCAGTGTCTGGTGCATGAAAACTCAAACATTTTCCAACATTCTAGTCTTAGTTTTATGTTGTCATTATGTCGCTGAAGCAATAATCCATGACGCGCTACGAATTTCTTATGAGCCAGCATTTTGTGGCATAGCTAGGTTTTTTACTAAGGTGCAGTTGAGTCGGATATGAAGACATAGAAGTTTTACAAGTAATTTATAATATAAATAGTCATGCAAAGATGGCTCTCTCATAAGAAATTTACATTAAACAGATGTGTGTCAATGACCATTGTTGGCTACCTTCTTTTCTTTCTTCCATTGAGGATCGCAAATAAAGTTTTTTATATATTTCTGCTCATTACAATAATCTGTTTTACAGTCTAGATATGATCATTCTTTTTTGCCCTTCCCTTTGCTGTTCTGAAGTTCCTTGCAATCCATTTACATAGATGAATTGTGGCTCTGATCTTCTATAAATGCTAAGTTTTTTATATATATTCATTCAACAAAACCCAGATGTGACGTTCATTGATGTTCCTGTACTATACAAACATTGACCAATGGGCTTGATTTTCAATATTTGGGTTCTCATTAACATACTCAGAGGTTGAGACCAGGCTGGAAACTTGTGTACAAATTAGTATTTATATTTGCATGTCACGTGGTGGGCGTACCAAGTAGGGAAATATTTGGAAATGCTACAATGTGCATATACTTACAGTCTGACGATCAGGGTCTGTAAGTGATCAGGCAAATTCAAATGCAATTAAAAAGTGACAAGTACCTATTTGTAAATGTTTACTGTTCTGAGTTCTTGTATAAGGACAATTAACCCTTTAAGATGTGCATCTTTCATAATGTTGCACAACACTGGTATTTACTGACCATGCAAAAGTTACTTGGAATCATATTGGAAAAGAACTCTGGTCCATCTAATGCAGTATGCATTCCCTCTGGCAATGAGTTGTAAACAATAATGTAAAGGAAGAACAAAACTCACATAATGGGACCTTGTCAAAGCTTTTGTTCAAAACTTTCTTATGGATGTGTAGGGCTGCAGGTGAAGATGGAAACGTTTACCTCCTAGACCCTGCAAGTGAATAGCCCTTAAGCATGACACTTTTTAACCCCTAGTGACCATTTTTGACCAGACTTCTGTCTTGGAAGTTATTTATAAGTTGTTTATAAAGACGTGTGTGTATCCAGTCTCCTCTTTAAAAAATCCCATTGAACTGTCTCTCAAAAGTGTCCTATGGCAGTAAATTCCACGGATAGGTGTGTGAATAAGTACTTCCTTTGTGGAATAGCTAATCACAGATGGAGCTCTAAGGTTACCTCAACACTTGGCATCTGTATGTTTGGGGATACTTATGTATTAAGGGGATGCAGAGTAAAAACACACACTCAGTAGTATTGGTTCTCTGGTGGACTTGAAAGCAAAGAAAACTACATGAGTCAAGGTCTACAAATACTGAAGTGCAGAGGTTGGACTGCTTGACCTGGCTAATCCTGGCACCTTCCAATTGATCTTCAAGATCAGTGGGAACATAAAATGAGACTTTTCACTTTTACGTCTGTAATAAACATGCTATTTTACTAAATAAAGATAGTGAAATACATTGTTGGATTGTTTTTTATTATCTTTGTCTTCTCTTTGGAAGTGCAGAGTACCCACAAATTCCACTGAAGTTGATGGAGGCTGCAAGTCCTCAGCACCTTTAAAGATCAGGCCATGTTTGTTTAGGTGCCTAAATGTGGATTTAGAAGCCTAACTCTAGGCTCCCAGTTTTGAACATTGACCACAATGTTTGTCCACTGTGTTTTGCTCAACAAAAATGTTTGGGTATTCTAAAATCAGTGTTCTCTGATTTCTTTCACTGCACTGTTTATAGTCAAACTATTCACTTTTTAAGTACAAGACTTGGCTGCTGATGTGTGAGAATAGACAGTTTTTTTGCAGCGGTAAATGTATACTGCTCATAAGTGTGACCAAATAACAAGTGTGAAAAATCGGGGTGGGGGGGTAATAGGAGTCTATATAAGAAAAAGCCCCAAATATCAGGACTGTCCCTATAAAATCGAGACATCTGGTCACCCTAGACTCATGAACATGAACAAGAATGACCTGAGCCAGTGAGCAGCCTTTCCTTTATGTGATGAGTGCTCTGAGCCTGATGTGTCATTTGAGATAATTACCTGTGAGATCTCAGCCAATCCACAAGCAAGGATCTAACCAAGGCAGTTATACAGGTTCCTAATGAAAGCAGCCACTCCAGTTTGCTCAATGTTGACACCCTGTTGGGAATGCTTGCTGCTACCTGGTAGTTCTGACAGACTGCTCCTTCCCCTGCTCCAGCTCACCTGGCTATCCTGATACTTGACCTTCTATGGTGTTGAATAGGCATGTGAGGCTGTGCTACCTTTCATCACATTGTGCAAGAGCCCATTTAAATTCACTTTAAAAATTTAAGTCCAGTCTAATGCCTTGAACATAGGCACTCTACATTTAAAAACAAAACTTAACACACAAATAAAAGGTTTAACAGTGGTAACCGTGTTAGTCTGTATCCACAAAAAGAACAGGAGTACTTGTGGCACCAGAGACTAACAAATTTGTTTGAGCATAAGTTTTCGTGGGCTAAAACACAAATAAAAATGCTTTTAAGAAAACAATGTTATGGCTATGTCGGTCCCAGAATATTAGAGAGACAAGGTGGGTGAGGTAATATCTTCTGTTGGACCAACCTCTGTTGGTGAGAGAGACAAGCTTTTGAGCTTGTACACTCTCTAGAATTCAAGATATTACCTCACCCACCTTATCTCCTTAAGGAAATGAGATAGAACAGTGTTAGTGGAGACCGGCACAAATACTGTGTTTCCAAAGATGGAGAACTTGAAGAAAATGGAGCAGCTCTTTAGAGTAACTATTAGTCACATGACTAACAGTTGCAGAATGGAACAGGAGTCCAGAATGGATTAAGAATCCTGTGATTTTTCTCTGGACTCTTGCATTACAGAATGTCTTTTATGATTTTTAACTGAACCATAAACAAGGGTTAGGAGGTCAGACTAGATGATCATAATGGTCCCTTCTGACCTTAAAGTCTATGACTTTAAAGGGTGGAATTTTCAAAATTTTGCAGTGTTGGCCTAGCTCTGCTCAAGCTGGATTCTTTGGTAAAACCACATTTTGACTTTGATGTGAGCAGCACCCAGCAAATCTGAAAATCCCTCTTTGCATCTGTTTTATGCTTTGATTTACACCCTCACAAGCCAGGAAATCAGAGCTGGCTCACCCTATATGTTGTTCATCTATTTTACATCCTCAATTTTAAATTTGTTTTTCTGAATGAACTTTAACATTTTTAAATGGTTATTTTCATCAGTTAGGCATGAATTTCCAGAATACATAATCTAATAAAAGGTAGGCCAGTAGAAACTGTGATTCCCAGTCTTCTGGGGATGCCTGGCATCCCGTTAGGAACCAGGGTTCCCCATCTTCTCCACATACAATGGCTGGCCATACTGAGTTGTGGGCAGATAGGAAATAAAGGAATATACTAGCAGAAGCTTTCTCTTTATGCCTAGAAGCTCTTTCTGTTGCCTCTCCTGACATCCCTTGGTTCAGGGTTATGACTTTGAGACGCAGTCAGTCCTTACATGTTTGATCTGCAGGGGAAGTTTGATTTCAGGGACACATTCCACTGTGCTACATACAAATAGTTGTTGATAGCGTCAGTTGTACGTGGCTTTTTATGACCAGGTGTTAGTGATGATTTTGACTTTGTAATCTGTTGTAATTCTTCTGAAGTCTTTTTATTACTAAGAAGTAAATTAAGGTGTGCCAAACCTCGTTCAGTTCTCTAGAGTAAAGTCTGTTTTTTGCTTTCTGTCCTGCGATATGGATGTATTCTGAAAAGACATTAGTAATATCTTTGCAAACGTGGGAAGAAAAGAGATGTTGAGAGCGCTGTCTCCTATGGTTTGTTCAGAGAATGAATGTTGTTTAAGGTCGGTTACTTCTGACACTATTACTGTTATGTTGTTTATGGCATTTTTATTAATAACCAAAGGGCTAGAAAACCTTTAAATCTAGGGTAGTATTTGATTTTATATTAACTAATCACACTTTGTCTGTCTGTCCCTACAGGCGGTTCTTTGGATGTTTATAGAAAAATTCCAGAGCACGTACTAGGAAGAATAGCAGTAGCTGTAAGTATTTTTGTCTTTGATGGTTGTGTCATATACGTATCTAGTCTTAGATATGATTGTATCAGGTGTCCTCTCATTGGCCATTGTCAGAGTTCCCATCCTTTCTGTGCATTATTACGGCCTTGATAAGCAGCCGTAAGACCATGTGAAAATGGGACCATAGTGACATATTATGGTGGCTGCTCCTGTGCTTCTGCTGAACTGTTGCTGACTGACTTTTGTGTTTCAGCTCTTCTGGTCCTCTCTATGCACAAAGGCAGGTGAATCATTTAGATCTGCTCCTCAGGCCAAGAAGCTGTGACTAAACCTGATGGGAATCAAAGGCTTCCTATATTCTACTGCGTACACCTGTTGTCAGGGTGCAGTGGCATCATATGTTTAACCCCTTGTACAGTACAGTTTTTCCCCCACTGTTGATCTATTTCCTAAAGCAACAAATAGGAGACCGAAGTTGCTGTCCTGCAAAAGCAAGTCCAAGCAAAACATGCCTATGAGGCATGTTGTATTCCCAACCCATTTCTGTGATCCTTCACACAAGTCATCTCTAGTAGGGGTGATTTAGCACTGATCCCAAGAGAGTGGGGAACTGAACCCTATCCTAGGCAGGGATATAAGCCCCAGCCTCACTTCAGTTTGGTGAGAGCCCCTTCTAGCACATCAGTATGTCTCAGCAGCATCTGTGGGCTTCATCATGATAGAGAGTATAAGTGCACTGTTCCCTTGATTTTGGTAATGGTGTTTGCAAAATATGGAGTGACTTTTCTATTCTATAATCTGCTTTCAAAACCTGCACCAAGGCTAATTGAACAACATCTTAGCAAACATCATGGGGATGAGGGATACTGCTAAACAATTGCTAAATCTAATAAAATACTTTGATAACTTAAGCAGTTTAAAGCAAAACAAAGTTATTCTATCATGTGCCATTTAATTAAGTGCTAGGTTTTCACATTCATTATACTTCAAGCTGATAATTTAAATCCTTTAATCCAACACAGGCAGCTATTTAGTCTCTGTTCATTGTAATTCACAGCTCTGCTTTCTCTCTGTTCTCTGCCCAGAATAGTGAACATCCTTTTCCGATGACATTTTGTCTAAGTAGCTTCACATCTGTGCATTGTTCAGCCTGACCTCTTACCAAGTCTGTTGTTGACAAACACTCCCTGCTACTCACCTCAGATGGTTAACACCTGACATGTGTTGATCCTACGTCTGCCTGCACTGTGGTCGCTGCATGGACTGGTAGTGGACAAATGAGCAGACAGATTCAAAGAGGCAGCTTGATCACATTTCCTCACTCATAAGCCACAACAGGCACATCCAGCAGTGAGGATGGAGTTTGGACGCTATCTCTGCCCCCTTGCTAGTTCTCTGCACTTGCTTGAAAACAGTCAGAGAGAGGGAAACAAAAGCCCTTGGATGCTGAGTAACTTCTCTGCAGCAGCAGTGTATCCTGCAAGTGCCGCAGGTGCTTGTTGTGCATTATTTGAATTACAGTAGCACCTAGAGTCCCAGGCATGGGTCAGGACCTCATTGTACAGTCACTGAATAAGCACACGCACACACACACACAGACACACTATCCTTGCCCCAAAGAGTTTACTGTTGTTGTCCAAAGGTCCCAGGGATTGCTAGCCTGGTATTTACATCCCTGTCCATGTAATGAGAGGGAAATGGAAAAGCGAAGGCTAGAGATTGGGACAGGAAAATACACGAATGTCCCAAGAGTATATATTTTACGTAGACAAAATCTAAGACTCTTGTACTGAGAGAAGCATGAGCTGTTTTTGCATCAATACATCTTCTTTCCATCTTCCATATGCACAGGGCCATTTATCCTTAATAGTCCTGAGAGCTGTACAACTTCAGTAGGCTGTAGAGTCTGCAAAAAATGTGCATGATGTGCACTTCAGTTAATGAAAAGCTTTTTCAAAATTAGTAAATGATTCTTCCTAAGTAAAATCTTTCCAGGAGCACCCAATACAGTATGTAGATCTTTACTGCGTCAATCAAGACTAAGGCCTGGTTTACCCTAGAAAATTAGGACAATTTAACTACATCAGTCAGGGGTGTGAAAAATCCACACCCATGAGTGATGTAGTTAAGCTGACTTTGGTCTCTGGGTAAACTGAGCTGGGTCAATGGAACAATTCTTACACTGAGTAGCTACTGCCTCTTGAGGAGGTGGATTCTCCCTGCCGATGGAGAAATCCCTCCCGTCGGCATAGGTCATGTCTACACTGAAGCACTGCAGTGGCACAGCTGCAGTGGCATGGCTGTGTCGCTGTAGCATTTTAAGCATAGACAAGCCCTAAGGCTTGGGTTTTGCTATACCGCTCCTGCCATGATGGGACATGCATTTATTCTTTTAAAAAAATGTTGAGTGAATTTAGCATCCAGGAAAGGTGCCAGACAGCCAGCCCTGGAAACTAATGCCTTATATATACCATACACCTGGAAATAACTCCAACTAGTCTAGGACACGATAGCCCAGGATTTGGCAACCTTTCAGAGTGGTGTGCCGAGTCTTCATTTATTCACTCTAATTTAAGGTTTTGCATGCCGGTCATACATTTTAATGTTTTTTAGAAGGTCTCTCTCTACAAGTCTATATATTATATAACTAAACTAGTGTTGTATTGTAAAATAAGGTTTTCAAAATTGTTTAAGAAGTTGTAAATTAAATCTTAAATTTACAATGGTTGATTTTATGGTCGTCCAGGCCGCCGCTCAGAACCCGCTGTCGGTGCTGGGGGTTCTGTTCACCTGTGCCAGGACCCCAGCTGGGAAGGATCTGGCAGCCAGAACAGACCGGCAGCGGCTGTGGTGAGCCAGCAGCGGGACCCCAGACTGGCAGTGGCTGGGAGCAGAGCTCAGCCTACTGCCACTCAGGTGTTCCATCCTTCCGCTCCTGCCAGCCGGGATCTCAGCTTGCCGGAACCCGCTCAGCCCACTGCCGGTCTGGGGTCCCAGCCTGCCCTCATAGAGTGGGTACCTACCTTTCTCCCTGGTTCTGGCCCATTCTCTTCCTCTCTCTGCATGGACTGAGAGTGGGAGTGGACTGAGCACAGGGCTGGGGGGAGGGTCTGACCAGGAGCTAGAATGAAGGAGGGAGCTCAGGGTTGGGCAGGAGGTTTGTGTGTGGGGATCCACCTGGCAGCTCCCATGTGGTGTGAGGGGTGGCAGGTGGGAAGTGTCGAGTGATTGGCTGCAGGGGCTCCCGTTTGGTGCCGGTGATGGGGATGTGGGGAGTGCATGGGATGTGGGGTGGGCTGGGGTGTGAGGGTGCAAGAGTCAGGACAGAGGGCATGGGAGCAAGTGAGGGGTGCAGGTGTCAGGGTAGGGGGGCTGGGTATGTGGTGGGGGTGCCAGTCAGGGCTGTGGGTCTGTGGGGAGGGGTTGAAGAGGAGTCAACAGAGGGCTGGGTGGTACAGGGCTCAGGGCGAGCGCCTGGGGTGTAGTGTGGAGGTGCAGGGTTCAGGGCAGAGGGCTGGGTGTTGTAGGGGGTGGGGGGTCAGGGCTCAGGGCAGAGGCTGAGTGATCTGCCCCCCAGAACCCCCAACCCCTCACTCTTTGTCCGACTACCCCCTCATCTGGATCCTGCCCTTATCCCCTGACTGTCCCTCTAGGACCTACTCCTACCTGTCCCTGACTGCCCCAACCTTATGCTCACACACCAAGTGTTGTGCCTCGATAGACCCCCTTGGAACATCCACAATTTGCCTGATCTAACCACTCTCCTGCCCCTTCTGAACAGGACCGCAGAAGCTCTGGTATCCCATTACTAACCCTCCTCTGCCGTGCCCGGGCAACCTCTCACCACGCCTGCCTGACGGATCTCCCTCAGAACTCGTGAACTTCGCCGAACTCTCGCAGTATCCTTGTCTCCTGACCACCCCCTCCAGAGAGCCCACACACACGCTAACTGCTCCCCAGGGACCCTCGCTTGCTGCCCTGTCCCTGATGCCGGACCCCTAGTCCGCCCGCCAAACAGACCCGGGATCTCCATGCCCCATCCACCCCCCTGCTCCCTGTCCCTTGATTGCCACCACCCTTACCAACCCCAGCCCCCGCCGGCCCCAGACTGGCCCCTTACATGAGGCTCCACACCATTTTCCAGAAGCCCTGCCACCACCGCCCCCATGCGCTGAGAGCCCTGCCCTGCCCTTCAGAGCGCTGTGTGCGCGGCAGCAGGGCTCTTGGATGAGCAGGGAGCGACTTTCCTCCCCACGGAACCAAACGCTGCCCCAGGGAGCGCCTAGCCCAGTCCCCAGACACTGTGCGTGCGGTGGCAAGGGCTGTAGGGAAGCGGGGGAGGGGGTCAGACGGAGGCGTTGCTAGCGTTCGGTGCTGGCACTCTCAGCTGGACTCACAGACCATGGCGCTCAGCAGGATTTTAATGGCACGTGGAGCCAATTAGAACATTGGCTCGTCGTTTGCCATAGTGGTTTGCTTTGTCACTGGACTCTATCAGATTCGTGCCGACACTTCTGGCCGTCTGGTGCGGTCCGTGAGGGGTGCCACCTTTCAGTGAGACTTAGCCCTTCTCGGGGGTTCAACTCTCTTCCTCGGTGGTCAAGCCCACTCCACCTCTGGAGCCGCACCTCTCTGAGCCATTAGCACGCTGTCTGATCCGCTGGGCCCCTCGGGAGTCACGCACTCTGGATCTCCCTGGGATGGCCCTCTCACTCCCAATTGGGGCTGATGCAACCTGTTCTCTTTATGACCATGAGTGATCTTTCAGCCATGCATATAAAGTGCAGGAGGGTTTTATTGAGAGTTGAACACAGCACAGGAAACTCTCAGGGCCTCAGGCCTGACCTCTCACAATAACAGCACATCCCAGTCTCCCTGCATCCAGGTGGGCTCTGCCTGCTTCCCCTTGCCAGCCCGAGCCCCCCTTCTTCCCCGCTGGGTCTCTGATATCCCTGGCCTCAAGCCCCGCCTCTGTCCATTGTCTTCTCTCCAGGTAAACAGAGTCTAAACAGGAAGGCCTGAGTCCCCTTTCCTCGCAGCTCTCCTCTGGCTGGAACCGGCTGTTCAGGTCACCGGGGTCCTCTCTCTGCAGCCCATTGTCCTCCCACTGGCCAGAACCGGTTGTGTCTCCTGGGCTGGGGTCCCTCTCCGGTCCTCTGTAACAACAAACTCCCTCTCCCCTTACCTCGTTAAACCAGTAACAGCCAGGGACATTGAGTCCCACCCCCTATGCATGCAAACCCTGGAAAAGACAGAAAACCCCACGAAAACCCCCACTTCGTCACAGTTGCCGACCCCTGTGATAGCCTGTCTGCCAAGCAACGCCATTAGAAAAGAATATGTAACCCCTGTGCTCTGCTTGCTCCATTGAACAGTGAATCACATTCAATTGCATGTCTTAGTCTACTGAGCTACCTATGGGATTCTCCCTTGGCAACCAGGACCTTCCATGGCACCTGTGGTCCAACGGTCAAAGGTGCTATCCACAGCCAGAGTAAGAAGGGAAGGGATAGGGCCTTATTTTCTTGTAAGGGGCACAGGTATCCCAATGACGTACTTGGTAGAAATTCTTAGTAGGTATCCATAAAAGAGGTGCATTAGGGTAGCAACTGTGTAGTCTTACACATACTGTCTCCTACCAATGTGACTAATCCCTGACTTGGCATGATCATCTCTATTGTTGAGAGAATAGTCTGCTGAGACTGCCAAGTATTACCTGTTGAGGCCAGTTGCAATGGTGTGGACACTCGTCCGCTGGGAAGAAGACTGGGCACCAAACCCTTGCACTTATATACAGTTTAAGTAAAAATATTACTGGCACTGCTCTGTATAGCATCTGCAGTTTTTTTTTCTTTGTTACTCCTGCCCAACCATCCAAACATCATGTTACACTGTTCAGGGAGAAGTGAGACGCACAGTGCTTCTTTGATTCAAGTTGATCCTGCAAGAGTCCATTATCAAGTCCGTTCTTTTCTTTCCTAGAGAAGTTCTGCCTTGTCAAATACTGGGCTTCTTTTTCAGTATTAATTATTTCCATGGATGTAAGACTATACAATAAGGATGAGAGAGTGGTGGAGAAAGGGCAGGAACCTGAATAAAGACTCAACGAAAGAGAGCTGACTCATAGAGAAGACAGAGGATGTTTAGTCAAAGGAAAGCAGTGAGAGAGAATGGAGGAAGCTGCCAGAAGTGAGCCTCTGGAGAAGAGAGCTGTGTCTGATTCCATCACAAAATTCTAGATCATTCTGCCCAGTGCAGCCTTGATGAGAAAGGGGAACCTTTTTCTGTTTACTGTAGTATTCACTTTATTCAGTGAATGGCTAGTGGTTTTTCCATGGGAAAAGGAAAAGGAAAATTTGAGAACCCTGAAAGAGGCAGTCTGTACTCCATCTTGCTAAACAATTTTCTACTGCAGCGTGTATGCTTTCAGGCATCTCTGTGGCTGATACTATTCTGCTTTTGCTTGCCACTTCACTCATTTATTTCCACCTCCATTTCTGAGTTAGTGACATTGTGCACTGTATTTTTAGTGCTAATGTTGATTGAAGTTCTCCCTGAAAGGAGGTGCACTTGAACTGTCAAGAGAGTGAGTGATTGACAGCAGGTAGAAGTACTTTTTGTGTCAAGGCTTTGTCAAGTCATTGTTGCAAAACCTATTTTACTGAATGCCAGTAATACCTCATAGATGTTCAATCAAAAGATATTTTATGCTGGCATCTTTATAGAATAATGCTTAATACCAAAATGTCCATCCTTAATAGGAAAATGCCATCTCTTTAAATGTATGTTTTAGTGTTTCAGTGAATGACAATAAATTATGCTCATTTCCTTTATTCTGTTGCTTTAAAATATAGGTTACATAAAAAAAACTCCTTGAATTTTCATGTACTCTGTTGCACAGATAATCTGAATGTGATAGTTTGTTTAATAGCAGGCTTTCTATAACCACTTATGTGGCATGTGTGCCTTAATAAAGAGATGTATAATAACTCTCAACTGTTGATTTTTTTCCCTAGCAAATATTTGCTTTATTCCTGTACATGATAAATGTTCAAAATTCATTACAGAACTTCTTTAAAATCTTTTTAAAGATTTTAAATTGTCTGAATATATATTTAATGAAGAGAATAGCTTACTGTATCCAAAACTATATTTGCTGGGGAAGTGGGAGAATGACTGAAATACCATTCCTTATTTTTTTAATATTGCTATAATTCTGGCAATTTTTGAAACAATATGTAAATAGAATTCTACTGTTTTGCTTTTTGAAAGGCTAAAGTGAACAAGGCCACGCTGAGGGGGATATATGGACTATGATTAAGGCTCTTTGTGATGGGTAATTACCATTTGAGGCCACAAGGCACTTGGTACCAGGGATGCAAGTTTAGCACTCTGAAGGTGCCATCTAGAGCAATTTAATAGGGATCCAAAATCATTATTCAGTATACAAAAGAGGCTCAGGTTCCACTTGACTTTTGTAAAGTTTCCGAGTCATTCACTTTAACAGAAACAATTTTATTTTATTTCAACCTCCTTAATGGCCAAAAAGAATTTTCGTTGTTCTGCATGAAGAACTCCTGTCACTTTCCAATCCATCTAAAATGGCCTGTTGTTCAGGAAAGTACTGGACAAAAAGACCTACCTCAGTCAGGAAAATGAGTGGAAAGTCATTATAGACAGCAAATTTTGTAGGAAAATTTTTGCAATAAAATAATTGGCTGACACAGCAGAAATGTTCTGGAGAAGAAAAGTGTGCAAAAATAGAATCAGGTTTATTAGATGATCTTATAGATCTCGGGCTGCTGGAAAAAGCAGATCAGGAAAAAACCTTGGTGGTGGCAGAAGGCAAGAAGTTACATTATTTGGCGGGGGGATTATTTACTTTGTTGTTTATGGGGATAGCTTTACAAAATCTAGGGAGAAGAGCCTATTTCTATGTAACCTGTAGTACAGGATTGCGTTCCTGTGCAGTTGACTGAACAGCCTGTATAGTCATAGACTATTCTATATGTAATCCTAGGAACGAAATAAAGAGGATGGAAAATAAATGGTAATGCTTGGTGCATCTCAGATCTAATGGTTCTCTTGCTGCTACATTTGAAATAAACATATGTAAATATTCCATGTATGGAAGCATCCTGAGGTGTTAGTTTGAGGAATGTAGACTTAGCATATGCACAATGCCCTATGGAATGTTGATTGAAACGCATGTCAGATCTCAGAAAATGTTTCGGTAGACCTGAACTGAAAAACTGGGGGGGAGGAGGAGGGCGCTTCAAGTCAGCCAAAAGGTTTTGAGTTGGCTAAGGGTTTGTTTTTTTTTTACTTTTCTGATTTGACAAAAATATTGAAAAAATGTGATTGGGTTCAAATCAAACTCAGCCCTACTCACCACCTTGCAAGACTGAGCCCTTGCACAAGGTCTTCCACAGCAGGTTTTCATTTTGAGAGGATTTGATTCCAATTTCTAAAACTGATATGAAGTTTATATTATAGACCCTCATCACTGTAGAATGTTAATGGCATGTGCTAACAACTTTAATTTAAAAAGAAAGACAAAGCAAGGCTACATACTCTACCACCATTTTTATGCCATTTACGTATAGGCTTTTGCTCAGTAAACTTTAACCAATGTCATGCTATAGGAGTGGGGACAAATGAACAGAAAATAAGCCTATTTGTTGATGATGTATTGTTAATAGTTTGAACCACGGATATCTCTCCTTAAAATAACTGGTGCAACTTTGGAAATGCATAGGTTTGAAAATGGCATTTTTACAGTAAAAAATGCTGGATATTACTTTAAGAGAAAGAGAGAGATAATTGGCCTAACAGGAATACTATTTCAAGTGGGTTAAATCCACAGTCAGGGCATGCATTCAATCCTCTGCTTAGAATAGTTATATGAAGAAAATTTCCATCCTCTTACTTTAAAAGAAACAAACAGAACTTGATTTAAAGGGTTGGGGCAAGATCTACATTTGCTATTTGGGCCAAATTTGGCCCCTAAATATATTCTCTGAAGACTAAGCTGTCTATTTTAGACATTACTCATACTTATTTCAGCTAAAACTGCAATGAACTCCTTCATGTGAAATTAATAACACTCAGGAATTAATGAAAGTATTCTTAATAAACCAAGAGATAAAGTTGGACTTGATCTTCAGGATGACTATTGGACAATGCAGCTAAGACAACCATCAAAACATGGGGTAAACTGGAATATACCTATTTTTCAGTCTTGCTTCTTGCACTTGCAATCCAAATCCTTAAGAATAAAAACCAACTGAAATGTGTATATTTTCCTATTAGAAAATTTTATTATGTATTGTTTCTCTTGTTTGCAGGTTGTTAAAGGCCTTACCTATTTATGGAGTTTAAAGATTTTACACAGAGGTGAGTGATAGATTTGTTCTTTTGTTTTCTAAGTGAATGTCACACTTTCTGGTTCAGTGCAGCTTTTTACAAAGACAGAGGGCCACACTAAGCCCTGTGATGTTGCTGACATCAGTGGAGTTATGCCAGGGATTAATTTTACTTGATAGCCTTTCACATTCTCTGGTTATGGATTTTTATTGCCTGCCTCTTTTCTGTTCCTCCCCCACCCAAACAAAAAAGTAGACAGACAACCAGATTTTCCTAAGTATTTAGGTGCCTAAAGATGCAGATAGATGCCTAATGGGATTTTCAGAAGTACCTAAGCAAGTTAGGCACCTAACTCCCATTGAATTCAATAGGATTTGGATGCCTAACCTAAATAGGCACTTTTAATAATCCGACTAGGTACTCACCTGCATCTTTAGGCACATAAATATTTGGCTCATTACCCCTACACTATTTTGAAAGACAAAGAAGTGTAACTTTTTAAATCTCCGTAAGCAAAGTTGAAACCATTCTCAGTATAAAGCCCTATCTTCATTCCTCAAGTTAATTTTTTGACTTCTCTTAAATTTTAACATATATGTGATTTTTAGATTTTCTTAATAATATAGTTATGGCTAAATTGATCCATATGTACCAGCTCTTTCAAAATCACTTGCCAAACTATGGCAGATGCTGAGGATATACCTGTTAGAGAACAAGGAAAGGGTTAAGTAAGTATTTTGGCAAACAAGAAGAAAACCCTTTGCATTTATAAGGGTACCAAAGTGTCTGAAAATAACAGCTACAGATCTTAATGTTGCTAACAATACTGCTTAATTTAACCCATCTGCTCACTCAGTTCTGGTGCACAGGTGGAGGGTACAGTAGCAGACATTATTTGTGATTAAAAGGAGGATAAGAGAAAGTATCAACTCAGGGAGAAATGAGTAGTCTAAATTCAGTTTCTGCTTTAAACAGCAACTGTGAATTTACATTGTAAACTCTTTTGGGCAGGGCCAGTCTCTTTGCTGATATGTGTGTATGTGCTTAGCAAATGGAGCCCTGGCTTTGAGGTGCAATAGAAATAATAATTAAATTCCAGCCCGGTTTTTAGAATTTGTGAATTTTCAGCTCTTATTCTTGTTAATCAGATTTGCAACCCTAACTTCTCAGTTCATGTTTTTTTCTGGGCTATACCTGCAAAAGGGTGCTGCTTTATCAGCAACATGTTTGAGTGTGAGGATGTTAATAGAGTGCTGTTGAGAGAACAGGGGAATATGTATTTTATTAGCTACAGGTGGAAAAGTAGCTACAGGTGGAAAAAAAGAGAGGTCAGGATTTTCAAAAGTGCCTGAGGGTGTTGGGCACCTAACTCCCTTAGGCTCCTTTGAAAATCCTGCTATTAACTTGTAAAGAGCTATCATTCATATTGGCCATTTTATAATTTTCTTGTCCTCTTCCTGGAGGAAATGAGGCTTTCATTGTGATGTTTACATTTGATAATTTACTAAGGATGGTTTAGATCTGGATAGTTATTTACAAATAGATTCACAGATTCTAGGACTGGAAGGGACCTCGAGAGGTCATCGAGTCCAGTCCCCTGCCCTCATGGCAGGACCAAATACTGTCTAGGCCATCCCTGATAGACATTATCTAACCTACTCTTAAATATCTCCAGAGATGGAGATTCCACAACCTCCCTAGGCAATTTATTCCAGTATTTAACTATCCTAACAGTCAGGAACTTTTTCCTACTGTCCAGCCTAAACCTCCTTTGCTGCAGTTTAAAGCCATTGCTTCTTGTTCTATCCTTAGAGGCTAAGATGAACAAGTTTTCTCCCTCCTCCTCATGACACCCTTTTAGATACCTGAAAACTGCTATATCAGGGAAGATAATGAGCCAAGAATGAAGGGAACCACTGCAACACTTGGAAGTGTAAGAGTGAGGGAATAGCCAGCAGGGAGTTGTAAAGAACAAGGCATGTCAAACCAATCGATAGCGTCTGATAGGATCAGACGCGAGTCTGTGGAAAAGAGAAGCTGGATACCGGTATACCTAGACGTTAGTAAGGTCATTTGATAATGGCTGCACAAATCTATAAATAAACTAGAGGAAATACAAACTTAGATGGGGCCATAAGGGGGGTCAAAACTGCTCCGTACTCAGAGAGTAGTTAGAAATGGTTCCCAAGCTTGCAAAAGGAAACAAGGGGGGTCTGTACGGGCTGTTTGGACCGGTCTCTGTGTCAAATACTTCATCAACAACTAGGCTTGCGACACGAAGCTTACGAGCTGTCATAAGCTTTCACGCAGATCGAACCTAGAGTTCAGAAAAAAAGACAGCAGGAAACCATCCAAGCAATTAACAAGCTTAGATGATAGCGCTGCCATCACACAGATTCCAGTTCGGCGCACTCTGTCTCCACCAAACATCCCGGGACACCAAAGTACTCAGATGTCCGAGGTCAACAACCACAGGAAATAACCCTCCCCTGGCCCTCTTATTCCCCCCAGGCTTCCCTCCTGGAGCCCCTGACGATACCATCTATTCCAATTCCTTGAAATCAAAACAGAGAGATCAAAGTCTTATCACCCCATCAGAGTCCTTAAAGTATAGCTTGCAACTTCGACAGCAAAATAGATTTCCGCTCCCCCGTTCCACCTGCCTCCCCACCAAATTCCGGAGTTTCTAACTAGGAAAAAAGCCAAGCCAGGTTCTTAAAACAAAGCTTATATACAAAAGAAAGAAAAAGATCATAAAAAATGTCTCGGGCATCAAGGTGACAATACACAGGGCTATTGCAAAAGAAATAAGTGAATAAACAGTCCTTATCCAAAAAAGAAATACAAAATTGAAAACATTCCAGCAAACACACACATGTAAAGACAAAAACAATATAAATCACCTATTGTCTCATACCTTGTCTTACACTGAAACAGAAGATAGAAGCTTGGAAGAGATATCACTCTCAGAGCCGAGAGCAACATGAGAAGAAAAGACACGCACACCAAAATTCCCTCCCTGAGCGAAAAAATCCGTTCCTGAGTCCTTCGGCAGAGGTTTTGTTTACCCCCTTGCAAGTGAATAACATAACAACGTAGCGATCTGGTTATGACAAACAGCACTGCAACTTGCTTGCGTCAGGATTAAAAAAACACACCCCTGAGCGCAGCAATGTTGGACGAAGCGATGCAAATAGCGCTCAGGTAAACAGTGCCCCAGCCTCAGCGCGGCGAGCGCGCGTCCCAGCACTGCAAGCTAATCCCGTTGTAGCAGGCGGCCTGAGTAAGGTGTAACACCTGCAAGTCTGGTTAGGAGTAGTCCTCCCAGCGCTGAGGGCGCCTACGCGACACACCGCAAGTTAAAGCGAGCTACTTGCTGCTTGGGACGCCGTCCTGCGGCCAGTGCTTTTGAGTTTGAGTGTAGCCAGAGCACCTTAAGATATTGCCAAGAAAGTACACTTATTTAGTTTGCCTAGATATACCAACGCAAGATCTTCAACTCGCTTTGACGGACAGGGTCACTAATTCTCAAATGAATGTGCGGGCGCAAATTGTGGAGAAATGGTCAGAGGTAAACAACGATTGATAGTTTAATTAAAGACAAATGCAGTGCTTCCACTTTAGGAAAGAAACGATTCATGCACACATAAGAACGACAAGACGTCTAGAGATACGGCAGAAATGGATTAGGGTTATAGTGGACCCACAAGCTAATAGACAACAGTGGACAAGTTGCCAAAAAGCAAACTGATTCGGAGCGACGAATGAACGTTTTAACGTTCCTCGGAATACATGTGTGGGTGCCATCAGTGTCTGGCCGCACTCTGTCTCCGGCAACTAA